>NC_092237.1:4312373-4487373 GCF_036320965.1 Panulirus ornatus
ATTACTGTATGATGTGTGTGATGGGCTGCGGGAAATGGGTTAGGCCCTATTCTTGCCTCCCCTTCCTTTCCTTGCCTCCTGAGGCCACACGGTGATGCGCCTTCCCTCACCTGCCAAATTGGCATCCTTAAGCTACCTTCCCGTATGGATCACGGGAGATTAAGTGGCCACTTGTCTGCCTGGAGAGCAGCCATGAGTCGCTCTGGTGGTGAGCGTATGTTGGATGGAACTGTACGCCTCTCCACCGCTCTCACCTTTCCCTCTCCCTTCATTGTTGTCATCTTCGTAGCCACGTGTCTGTTTGCCTCCATTTATTTTATTTTCCAATATTCATGCTTCTTGGAAACTTTATTGATTCTTTTTTTTCTCGTATTTCTTTATCCTCTCTGTTGAATTACGTATAGTGTATGTTTATATGGGTTCTCCTCTCCACGCACTCCTCATGACCCCTAGGTGATGTAATGTAAGTGGTCACTCTTATCTGGTTGAGGCTGGAACCTTCGGCCATGGCGGACCGGCTGAAGATGGGCGCCCAAGGGTATTGTGTGGGTGGGCCCATTACAACTCTTGTGTTGGGACTTCCGCCGTGTGTAGTTTAGACGTAGCGACTGTCGCTGGCGGCGCTCCCTCGCTACTCCCTCCACGTAGCCAGCCTCCGTCCAGGAATTGGTTGAGGGTCGACTTTCCAGCCATCAGGGTTTAGTCGTATCGTAAATCTCAAGTGGTCGTACGAAAGGAAGTTATCTCTCATTACGGTGTCCCTTAAAACTCTCGGTTCACGTTTTTTGTCACGTAAAATATATATATATATATATATATATATATATATATATATATATATATATATATATATATATATATATATATATTTTCCCTGGGGATAGGGGAGAAAGAATACTTCCCACGTATTCCCTGCGTGTCGTAGAAGGCGACTAAAAGGGAAGGGAGCGGGGGGCTGGAAATCCTCCCCTCTCGGGTTTTTTTTTTTCCCCAAAAGAAGGAACAGAGAAGAGGTCCAGGTGAGGATATTCCCTCAAAGGCCCAGTCCTCTGTTCTTAACGCTACCTCGCTATCGCGGGAAATAGCGAATAGTATGAAAAAAAAAAAAAAAAAAAAAAAAAAATATATATATATATATATATATATATATATATATATATATATATATATATATATATATATATATCTATATCATGATCAGTACATTATCACAACACTAGCACATTAAATTAGACGAGCCTTCTAGATTTTCTGTAGAATTATGAGTTCAGCTTACGGGGAAGATTTCAAGATGGATTTTTTTCCTTTTTTTTGTTGTTGTTTCCAGGTATTGGGAAACATCACTCGTATGTGCATTGTTTAGTGTGTGTGTGTGTGTGTGTGTGTGTGCGTGTGTGTGTGTGTTATGAGGGTTAATTTTGCTGGAGTACACTTCCTACAATCCATTCCCCCCCCCCAAAAAAAAAAATATATATATATATATATATATATATATATATATATATATATATATATTTAAAATTATTACTTTATAACTTTTTTGAAAGATATTACTTCAGGAGTTACTGCAGCGCTGCTCTTAGTAGCAGGGAAATGAATTCCCTTTGGTTGATCATGTATTATCCGTAGGTTCCTTTCGTCTTACACATAAAGCAATTGACCATCTATAGTAATTAAATGCTTAATTATACGATTTAGTTTCTAATTTCCACTTAATATTTCTAGGATTATTTTTTTTCATTTGAGTCACGATTCATTCGGTAGTTGATTCATTAGTTTATATATATATATATATATATATATATATATATATATATATATATATATATATTTTTAAGATTCGACTGTTGGTAAGATAAATCTTAGTAGAAAAATGTGTATTTGGATATCTGGGCTGTTGACGGTACCTCTGCTAATGACGCTCACTAGGCATTTTGCTCAAGCTCATTTTTACTTTTTCCTCAGAAAACATGAAAAGTTTTGAGACGGCGACGTGGGAAGATAGTTTTGGGAGGAGATACGCATATCGAAGTGATGGAGTGTGTGATTAGAGTGGAAGGGAAAGGAGTGTGTAATGATTATGGTATTATGGTAGGATACATATACGTAAGAGGGGACTGAAGGTTATATGTTAATGAAATTTTAGTGTCCATGGGAGGCAGGAAATTAGTGGAGAAAGGAATGATTAGATAATTATGACAGATTTTAAGGATATATTTTGAGGAGGGAGAGGACGAGTAGCGGTCATGTGTAGGGGGGAAGCAGCGGAAAAGAGCAGTAGGAGGAGAAGACCCTGTGTTTGGGTCGCACATTGCCTCAAGTGTAGTCATTGAAGCCATACTTTGGTTGATGTAGTAACATACATAGATATCTATTGTCAGCTGTATAGTGTAGTATAAAATGATTTTGAACAATTAGGGCTTTTAAGCAAAGAATGTGTGTGGTTGTAAGATGTGAATTGTGGCGGCGTATGGCAACAGTTGGCTGGGTTGGGGGTTGTGGTGGTAGAGGTGGTGGTGTTGACGGCCGCACGGTTCAGTCTCTAACGCTCGCGTAGTTCAAGTCCTACTCGCACCGCTGCTGAACCAAACGCGAGTTGAAAGTGGGCGTTGCGGACCCTTAGTGTTCGTTTGTTTACACGTGATCCGAGATATTGCAGGAAGCTGTGGTACTATACTGAATGTAATTGCCGTCCCCAAGAGCACGGTGTAGTGTTCACCTCGGTGGATGTCGGTAACAATGTTAATTGGGAGCGTAAGTGGGCCAGAATATGATGGTGAAACGTTGCCGTCTCCCATACGGCTACGCTGCAGGACCAGGCTCAGTGGTAAACCCGAGGGACTTGCATCAGAATCTAGACTACGTCAACATCATGACACCAATATCAGTGATGGTGATGTAGTCAAGGAATTATAATGTGGTTTGATGTGTTATAGCATTTCAGTGAAGCTGACAGTTTGAAAAGAGCACGCCAAGACTAAAGATAAGACTGCTGATGAAGTGCGACTGCTCGGTAGAATATTTATATATGCCGCTTCAGGTCTGTATACGTATAGAAACATCTGAGCCTTTGTTTCTTCTTAAACCTGGTTAATTTACGTTGATTTCATTCTCTCCACGTGGAAAAACCATTGGCTTTATAAGTATATATATATATATATATATATATATATATATATATATATATATATATATATATATTTGGGGTAGGGACTCTCCATGCATCTTGATTCAATGAGAATGGTACATATAGTTGAAGGTACACGGCCGTGAAAGTTTCTTGGTCGCTGGAGGTAGGCCATCTTTGTGTTATTTCCCCATACACTAGTGCTGGGCCTCACAAACATACGTGACACATGGATTATGTAAAGGTAGGTCAGACACCTGGCAAGCTGGAGTTGCAATATTACAGAAACGCGTGCAGAAGCGACATATGCATCGATGGATAAACATGGTGCGCTTATTTATTTAAGGTGCCACCTTTCAAGTAACTGCTGAAAACTGCTGACCCGAAGCAGTAGAATATCAGACATTTTTATTTTTAGATATTTTTTTATTCTCAAGTCTTGATTAAGATCGTTTTTAAAGTATTTTTTGTTAATATTTTACGTATTTTTAATGTTCAAATCAATTGTTTCGTTGTAGGAAACAGCAGAGTTACAAAAGTATTTTAAACTTTTCCAGATCATTAGCTGTATTAGAAATATTTGAATTTAGTTACGTTATTTTAAACATAAACAAAGTGACACTATAGGCTAGACTTCCTCAAAACCTCAACGGTGTCTAGCTTGGAAACCTAAATTCTCTTTACCACCAACGATTGCTTCATTAATAAAAACTTTCCCTCTTAATAGGCGTAGAACATACTAGGTCATCGGAAATATTAGAGAGAAATCCCATGAAAATGAGACTTGATTACTGTTTTCTTTAAATTGTGGCTTTACTTTAATTTAATATCCTTGCATTAACTTGCACCATGTTTCATTTATCCCATCTAGTGTTTAAATAGATGCGGAAACTCGCACACTATTTTATTTTTCCACGGCAAACTTTGAACATCCACCAACTATACAGACTTACTCACCTATTTCATAGACTTTATTTAACAAATAAGGTTAAGGTAAGTAGTGAGTTTAAAGGAACAGCAGTTAGCTCAAATTTTAAAGGCGTAACTCGTATCAAGGTTACATAGATTTCGAGCTATAGAAATTGAGAACTTGAATTTCCTTGGATCCAGGTGTCCACCCACCGACCGCGGTTTTTTTTTTTTAAGACTAGGAAGTATTCCACCGAGGGGGGGGGGGGGGTTCTGTAAAGGTAATTTCAGGCAAGTGAAGGTAAACCTCTTGGCATCGAAGTACACCCACAGGGATCCGGTCACGTTGAGCTCCCCATCGTTTGGTCACAGACCGACGAACATTATTATCTAATGCCTTTTTATGAGAACACTGGTTAGTTTCCTCAGCCTAATTATTATCTAATGCCATTGTATGAGAACACTGTTTAGTTTCCTTAGCCTAGTGATCCATCGCAAGTGAAGGTAAAACCTCTTGGCATCGAAGTACACCCACAGGGATCCGGTCACACTGAGCTGCCCATCGTATGGTCACAGACCGACGAACATTATTATCTAATGCCTTTTTATGAGAACACTGGTTAGTTTCCTCAGCCTAATTATTATCTAATGCCATTTTATGAGAACACTGGTTAGTTTCCTTTGCTTAGTGATCCATCGTTTCAAGACCAGTTGCGGATTTAGACATGTACAAAAGGAAGGCGCAAAATGCTCAAGGAGCGTCAAAGCCGCTAAAGAAAGTTTGGATAATTTTAATTAGTAACTCAGCATATCAGATGCATTTAGGGCAAGCAGAGAAAAGTGATAATCATGGGCTTTTATTGGTGTATCGGGGTTGTATGTTTGTAAATACTCTTATAGGGGAGCAACTTCGTAGTGTGTGTGCTAAGTATTCCCTCGGTTGCAAGTGGGCAGGCATGGTTCTGATGGCATACCTTGTCATGCATCTTTGCTCTCCAGTTTTATCTGTCGTAAAACCCAGAATATTACTTCTCTGGCGCATGGTTTAGTGCAGCCTATACTTCATCACATCGTAGCTCTTCTTTTGATGCATTGAAAAGACTTTCAGACTCCTTAATGCTCACTTTCTTGAACAAACAATATTATTTCATAGATCACTATTACGGTTATTGTGTTGTAAAGGACACATAAGATCTCTCCTTTGTGAATCACCTTAGGTTCTCACCTCATGGATTTTGATTGTTTTGTGTACAAAGCATTTGACTGCTGAGTCTTTGCTTTTTCAGCATATTTCCATTGGCTTTTTGCTTGTCTCTTTTCAGACGCATACTGTTTTGTCACTTATGCTCCCTCTTATCTCCATGCATGATGTTTCCTCACCCAGTAACACCATTCAGTCTTACACTGATGGTTCCCCTTCTTTAAGCAGTTATATTCACTTCCTATCCTCTCCTGACTCCAAAGTTCATTTGTTTTCTTGCACTTAATATATTTTTCTTTTGATTTGGACCTGGACATCATCTTAGAATGGGAAAGCTGTAATGTTTTAGATTCAGAAGTACTAAAATGCAATGTCTACCTTCCTTTCTGAATTGTACTCATTTTTTTCCCACTGAATTTCAAAACTTTTCCTGCGTCTCAGCAATGACATAGAAATATTGGACATAACTATAACCTTTACTTAATCCTGGAAACCCCACATGATAAACAATATATCTGCTTCCCAAAAGCCAAGTTGCTGTGTAGGTGCCAAAATAACTCCTTTTAGTTCTTCCTTATCTACAAAGGTCTTTATTCATCCCACCATGGATTCTGCTGACATATCTAGGGTGGTTTTGCTTCCTCCTGTCTTTCTTAACCAAATTGAAACCCAGAGTATTCTGACTTTTTAACCCTCCCATCACCTGTCTTCCATCCATTTCTATCCACCATGATGTTTCTGCCCATTGTTCTGAAGGTAGTATTTTGGCCATGTTCCAGCGAAACTTTCAGCACGTGTCCCAGCCACTAAGGTCTGTAACACGTAACTGGTGTCTACATTTCATAGTTTCTAGCATACAAGGGCTCACCTTAATGTTACCTCTTTTCCTTGAACAATGAAAATGTGGAATTCTCGTAGTAATTTGCTGAGCCTTTCCCTTTCCTTTAACTGTTCTGCCTTAAGAGTCAAATTGACAAACATGAACTCTTTTTTTCTTTCATCTTATTATTATTTTTCTCATACTGTTCTTTTTTCTGTTCATGCAGGATGGCCATGAAATGATAAGAACAGAATCTATTGTAGACTTACACAGGTACAGTTGTGAAATACGTTTTGCAGTTAACAGGCCTTCAACTGGTGCAACTGAAGTAAAGCATTAATAGGGATGTTTGATATTGTATACTACTGCACTAGTGATTGATGGCAGTGATATTGTTTACTACTTCACTAGTGATTGATGGCAGTTGGATACATTTCAAATAGCACCAATCACCACACTTTGCTGATACTGAAAATAGTGGATTTAGAGAAGGGCACATGAACCTCCTTTACAAACATCATTATTAATGAAGGAGCTTTTAAGTTAACTGTTCTTGTCATGATATCAGTATGTCATTATATGTCAATGAAATGGCTTTTCTGGGCAGAGAATATATGTGCTGTACAGGCTACAGTAATGTAGGAGTTTGGAGCTAGTTTTTAGTCTTTGGTTTTGGTTTTAGTAAGCTGGTTGCTAGCACAATTGGGGTGTGCATATTGATTAGGAGTAAAGAAACCTCAGATCTCTGGACTTCCCTGGTCTCACACTCATTACACTTTTGGTTAACAGTTATCAGACCATACTGCTTCAGTTATTTCACATGAACTGTATGTGATTCTTTTGGGTCTGGTACAATTATATTACAGCAGAGTTTGTAATCTGTAATTTTTAGTATGAACATATAACAGATAATGGCAATTGTATTCCTGTATTTGTAGGGCTAGTGTGATTATTTTGAAACTATAGAGTTGGTAAGTCATCATGTATTGTAGTTAGAATATGAGGAGTCATGTTTAGTACAGTGAGCAGGTGTTTGTTTGTTTGTTTGTTTGTTTTTTTCCTTGTAGATAACCCCAGACCAAATATTTTAGGGCTCCTGCAGCTTCAAGGCTGTGCTACAATCACTACTGGGGAAATTATGGACTCTTAGAGTGAGAAGTTCCTGAAAGATTAGACTCCTTTTCTTCTATTGAGGATGTAGCATGTTCTTGGAGCTGTTTCCATACCACCTGCTTTGTGTTGAATCACAAATGGAAAGTCATCTTTGGCAAGGCTGTATCATCATCAGTTGATGAAAAAAGCACACCCTTGTCAAAGAACTTATTTCTTCAAAGGAGCCCATCCTGTCCATGTTCTTGGAGCTGCAGGAGCACCTGGATTAGGATCCTGGGATTATAACCCCAGGACCCCTTGTTAAAGTGGCTCTTAAGACTGTATTATGATGCATATATGTATATATTTTTATACTTGATGTCTCTTTCCCATGTTACTAAGGTAGTGCCAGGAACAGGTGAAGAAAGGCCACATCCACTTGCATCCATTCTCTAGATGTCATGTGTAAAGCACCAAAACTACGTGTGTACACACACATGCACACACACACACACACACACACACACACACACACACACACACACACACACACACACACATATATATATATATATATATATATATATATATATATATATATATATATATATATATATAAGATAAGAGTGAGTGCTCAAATTACAGAGGTATAAGTTTGTTGAGTATTCCTGGTAAATTATATGGGAGGGTATTGATTGAGAGGGTGAAGGCATGTACAGAGCATCAGATTGGGGAAGAGCAGTGTGGTTTCAGAAGTGGTAGAGGATGTGTGGATCAGGTGTTTGCTTTGAAGAATGTATGAGAGAAATACTTAGAAAAGCAAATGGATTTGTATGTAGCATTTATGGATCTAGAGAAGGCATATGATAGAGTTGATAGAGATGCTCTGTGGAAGGTGGGAGGCAAGTTGTTAGAAGCAGTGAAAAGTTTTTATCGAGGATGTAAGGCATGTGTACGTGTAGGAAGAGAGGAAAGTGATTGGTTCTCAGTGAATGTAGGTTTGCGGCAGGGGTGTGTGATGTCTCCATGGTTGTTTAATTTGTTTATGGATGGGGTTGTTAGGGAGGTGAATGCAAGAGTTTTGGAAAGAGGGGCAAGTATGAAGTCTGTTGGGGATGAGAGAGCTTGGGAAGTGAGTCAGTTGTTGTTCGCTGATGATACAGCGCTGGTGGCTGATTCATGTGAGAAACTGCAGAAGCTGGTGACTGAATTTGGTAAAGTGTGTGAAAGAAGAAAGTTAAGAGTAAATGTGAATAAGAGCAAGGTTATTAGGTATAGTAGGGTTGAGGGTCAAGTCAATTGGGAGGTAAGTTTGAATGGAGAAAAACTGGAGGAAGTAAAGTGTTTTAGATATCTGGGAGTGGATCTGGCAGCGGATGGAACCATGGAAGCGGAAGTGGATCATAGGGTGGGGGAGGGGGCGAAAATTCTGGGAGCCTTGAAGAATGTGTGGAAGTCGAGAACTTTATCTCAGAAAGCAAAAATGGGTATGTTTGAAGGAATAGTGGTTCCAACAATGTTGTATGGTTGCGAGGCGTGGGCTATGGATAGAGTTGTGCGCAGGAGGATGGATGTGCTGGAAATGAGATGTTTGAGGACAATGTGTGGTGTGAGGTGGTTTGATCGAGTAAGTAACGTAAGGGTAAGAGAGATGTGTGGAAATAAAAAGAGCATAGTTGAGAGAGCAGAAGAGGGTGTTTTGAAATGGTTTGGGCACATGGAGAGAATTAGTGAGGAAAGATTGACCAAGAGGATATATGTGTCGGAAGTGGAGGGAACGAGGAGAAGTGGGAAACCAAATTGGAGGTGGAAAGATGGAGTGAAAAAGATTTTGTGTGATCGGGGCCTGAACATGCAGGAGGGTGAAAGGAGGGCAAAGAATAGAGTGAATTGGATCGATGTGGTATACCGGGGTTGACGTGCTGTCAGTGGATTGAATCAGGGCATGTGAAGCATCTGGGGTAAACCATGGAAAGCTGTGTAGGTAAGTATATTTGCGTGTGTGGACATGTATGTATATACATGTGTATGGGGGTGGGTTGGGCCATTTCTTTCGTCTGTTTCCTTGCGCTACCTCGCAAACGCGGGAGACAGCGACAAAGCAAAAAAAAAAATATATATATATATATATAATATATATATATATATATATATATATATATATATATATATATATATATGGCTCCTCTCTACCTCTTGTTCAGGTGTTACTGGACTGCACCTGCTTGAGTTTACACCGTGAGTAAAAGGTTATCATTGGCAAGACTGGATTGCTAGGAGTTCGATCTCATCAAATAACTTCCCACTTCAAAGAAGTGTGCTCTTTTCTGCTACTGGAAATAGCTCAGCCTTTAGAAAGGTGTTAGGTAGTACTAGGACTCTGATAGAAATTGTCCTGGAATCATTATAGATAACAAAATGTAAACTACAACATCCTTTTGGACTGACTGATGAGCTGTGGCTTTTTTACAGGAGTAAGTTGTAACTTTCGATAGATTGACATCTTTTAAGTTTTACTGATTTTGTGTTATTTACTGTTGTTTTTCTCAAATTCTGTTAATTATGATATGCAAAAAGTGGGAAAATGACCATAAACAAAAATAAAGTTTGAGAACTGAGAGCTCGCATGGCTGTTTCAAAAAGTACAAAAACAAAATTAAGCAAATATCCTTCCACTGGCATCCTACATTTTTTATTCAAAACTTTCATAGAACTCAGTACAACAAAGCTGATGAATAGAATTCTAACAACTGTGGAACAGTAAATGTCTTTCAATGATGGTGTTTTCTCTGGATGTTGTTTTCACCGAACAGACAAAATTTGAAATACTGCATTTTCTGTCCAATATGTCTCTTTCCATTAGTATTTACTCCTTGAAATGGGCACCTTTTTTTTTCTTTTTTATAGAGATATGTTGATTATTAATTTTTTTAAGGTGATTTAACTGGGATCTGTTATCAGTGCTGCATGTTTTGTTGAGGTAGATTGAATGTTATGTGAATCGTATAGGCTCATTTTGAATCAACCAGATTTTGTACTGTTAAATTGGTTGTGTCTGGCTAGAGTAAAGTGTGGTTAGCTTGGTTGCAGTTTTTTGTTTGAAGAAGGCCTTGATTAGGTCTTACAGTATTAGTGTGCATTATATTAGTTCATGAAAATGTGTTGCATGAAAATATACACATTATTCATGAAAAAATGGCTGTTTAGATTAGCACTTCAACGTGTATTGGTCACACTATAATACTCAAGCACACATTTTTTTATATGTATTTATCCATCTTCACTTACATCTCTTTTCTTTTAACAAATCTTAATAGAAAATCTGCCAAGTTTATAGAAGTAAAATAAGTTTTCCATTGCTCAGGACTGTAGTACTTTCAGGCAGGAGTCTTGGGTGTATGTATGTATCTGTTAGGTAGTAAATGAAAATATTAAGTGTACGAAATTCTGAGCTGTAAGTATGAAAAAACAGATGTGTATCAGAATTGGATGAGGACTGTAGTATTTTGTCACAACTATTCATCATGGTTGAAGAAATCTATATTTTTTCCTTACATTTGCACCAGTGCGTAAGCTGTTTAAAATTCTGTTTTGGCTTAATATGTGATTCAGTACCAAGTGACTCAGATATGTATGGTAAATGTTACTAGTTGAAAATTGGGCTTCATGTGATGTGAAGAGCATTTGCCATTCGAAGAGCAGGATTTACAAGTAGAGGAAATATGGTAATGCACCTGTAAAGTATCCCTCACTATGAACAGCCATCATTAGCAGTGACAGATGTCAATGATGTTTGACAGGGAGACTGTGGTGAGTTATAGACTCACATATTAAGAGTGGATTTATTGGTTGAATTACTGGGACTCATCCACAGTATTTCCTCCACAGAACAAAATCGTGGTGAGTGTTTACATCACGGGCGGTAGTCACCAACCTCCAGCAGAACACTATCACACACAGTAGATATTCTTAATGGCTGAGTTCTCAAGTAACTACAGGAAGTGGTGTTTGAGAACCGTATTGTGATTATTGTGTGACTACAGCTTGAGTGTGGTAACTGTACCAACATGGCGCAGATCAAAAGTTATATGATAAACTAAATAAGTGACTTTTTAGACGTTACTGTATCATTGTGTAAAGAAGTCCATATCAGGTGAACCAAAAGATTACAATATTGGCGTGACAAGTATGGTGCAAGACAGTGCAACAGTCGTTGATGGTTGAAACCACAGTGTGGTAGGTGACAAATAATGCCCAGGCCAAAGTTAATGTCGACTTCTTCTATGGTGAAAGTTATGGTCATACGTGGTAAAGTTCCTTGACCAGACCTGGTGTTTCAAGTGCCAGGCAGTCAAATGCAGGCTAAATAGTGGCACTGCATTGCCCCTCTGCTGTCTGCTGATGTTAGAAACAATCATGTGGTCCTATTTTGGAAGCAAACAGAGGAGGCCCAGTGCCTCCTCCGTTATGGAATATATTCGCCGCCTCAAAGCGTGGTAAGACGACTGTGTTTATCTGCACCCTCCCCCACCTCCACCCCAACCCTTATTTGCACCATCCTTTACCACTTTATCCCTTCCTTCCCTTCTCCTCTCACTTCCTTACCATTTCATTCTTTTCAGACTGACCTAACTGCATCCTCTATAGTTTGGCCCACTTATTAGCCAAGATCTTGATCATGGTTATGAGCCTGTTTTTCCCTGCTTTGTTTGCAGTGACTTTGTGTCGTATTTTGGTTATTATTCTTGGATTTTATGCTATGGTGGATGATATTACAGATTTTTATAGCCCTGAATCTTTCCATTTGTTCATTCACAAAGCTCTTCCAGTTTTTGATAGTTTGTTTAACATGTTTTTGTTAAATGTAAAGTAACATTCTTGGATGTGTTGTAGTATACCTGAGGTATCTTAAGAAATAGTCATTATTTAGAACCATGATTGATATAGTAAAAGATTTTAGCCAGAAGGCATTTTGATCCGCACATGTACTGTAGTCATTGATGTAATGTATGCTAATGGTGTCATGCTTGGGATCTTCCTACTATTTCCACTGTTACCACCACCATCACTGCTACTAATGCTACTACTACCACTTATTTCATAATTTTGTAAAAGGTTATTTTGATTGGATGATTGTTACATAGGCTGGGGCATGTGGGTAGATGAAAATGAATGGATGCATATTATATTTGATAGAAGGGTGACAAAATGGATGAGATAATGTTAATTAGGAGAGCATCAGTGCCTCCCTGATACACATTATGTCAGTTGAACATGACATGCATATAGATCAATGCTAATCTCTTCTCATTTGGCATAGTTGAGTTTAATACTTGAGGCAACAGTGCATGTTACAGTAAAACTTTTTCCAAAATAAAATATTTGAAGAATTTTGTTGTTTTATGAATGGGTCTCTTTGTTATTATCCTTGAATTCAACCCGATAACTGAAAATGTTATAAGGATATGTAATATTTATTTATCACTTAATGATGTGCATTCTCTGGTTAGCAGACATCATACTATTATGAAAAGATTACCAGGTACCTAAAGGAAGAGTACAAGTATTCTAGTTATTTAGTTTGTATGCTGTAGGGTTGCCAGAGTTTCACTGAAAATCAGCTTTTTTAATAGAAAGTCACAAAGATAAACATAAGGGGACAAAGACCCAGTCATTCCACAAGCATAAGATGATGCTCCGTTGGCAAGAGTGCTGTGGCAGTTTGTCACAGATGTGTAGAGTAGTTAATCTGAATTTGTGTATCAGTTTAAAAGTACATGTATAACAAGTTTAGTGACTACTGTAATTGCATTATGACATTTTTTTTCATAAGATGTTGAGCTTGATTAAGATTACTAGTAGGCTTTCTTATTATTTTATGGAATGGTAGAGCCTAGATTTCTGTGGAATGTTAAAAGCTTAGTTACAGATTTAGTGCAAGTCAAATACAAGGTCCGTTCTTGAGAAATGGTGAGATCTCCTGTGGAGAATTCTATTAAGATAGAGTGAAAGGTTTTGCTGTATGATATATTGTATTTGTTATATCACATTCATTATGATTTCAGTGGGCCACGGTTATTTGAAGATGCAGTGGAGTCGATTCCAGGTCGCAGTGCTGCCAGCGAGACAGTCACAAGCCCCAGCAGTGCCTCCAATGACCCTACCTCACAGGTGCCTCTCCTTGAGCCTGCCCCCTCCACATTACCAGGTCAGTTGTCTGCTTCTTACCTTTATTTAAAGTGTACAGTTAATCAGAATGTATACTTAGCATTAATTTTGAAAATATTTAATTAGTAATAATTTTTTTAGTTATATAACCCCAGGATCCCTTTTATGGGGCTCCTGCAGCTTCAAGACTGAGCTATATCTAGTTGTATTTAACTCCTAGTTTAATGCTATTATTTTTCAATACTGACTCCTAAAGATATAATAAAGGAAAAATTATGTGATTACAGAACTCCCAAGAGATAGTGTGTCTAGTGTAGTTCCCACACAATCCCCGTCCACCTCCATACTTCCTTCACCCACCCAGAAAACTTCAGGTAAGGAGTACTTAGGAAGTATGTAGTACTGCACTAACATTCATTTATGTTATGCAGAGTATTATCATATTTATCTGATTATCTTGAATTAAAAAGTTATGAGAAAAATGTATATCTTATGCTCATTGTTTGAAATTTCATGCATCAACAGATAACAGTGTATTAGAGAAACCCATTGATGCCTCGGATCCTTATACTGATTATGATCGCATGTATGAAGAGGATGATGACCCTGAGCTTGGGTCTATGGAAGGTCATGGGTCTGTCATACATCATCTTCTCTCACAGGTCATATGGTATTAGTATTTTTGGCAGTTCAAATAGTTTATTTGTAACATCTTCATTTTCTCAATCCACAATTGATTAAGAATATCTGATAATTGTTGTGTGTTTGAATATGCTTGAAGCTGTAACAGAGCATGTTTTATAGTATGAGCAAATTAAGATAGCCTGGAGTATTTTTCTGTTTTATTTTTTTTTTTTTCTTTGGTGACAGAAATTCCTCATACTGGAAAAATTAAAAAGCTCTGGCTCTTTAGAAGCACTGGATTAAGGTAACTTCAGCTTAGGCAAATAAGTAGAATGAAATTTTTTTTAGTAATTAACTGCTTCGTAATTGCACACATTTTACCCATGGACAATCTCTTATAAAGCTTTCCAAATACAGTTTATGAAAAAAAATTCCATTGTATATGATCATCTGCAAATTGTTTAAAAGAAAAGGGTGCATTATTTAGCCATTCTATTTATAACAAATCACTTTCATGATTTCTTTTTGAACTTGTGTTTTGCACATCATTTGAAAATGGCATTTAATGGCTTTTCATAGTGTTTCATGCATTTTTTATGACATTGCTGTATTTTTATCCTCAGGTTAAAATAGGAATGGACTTGACAAAAGTTGTACTTCCTACATTCATCCTTGAAAGACGGTCCTTGTTAGAAATGTATGCAGACTTCTTTGCACACCCTGATCTTTTTTGCAGGTAACCTATTTTCATTATGATATCTTCCAGAATTTTCACAGTATTTATTACCCTACAACTGTTTGTTTATCATTTAGCAGAAGAGGGTGTGTTAAAATGGTTTGGACATATGGAGAGAATGAATGAGGAAAGAGTGACAAAGAGGATATTACTGTCAGAAGTGGAGTGAACAATGAGAAACAGGTGACGAGATTGGAGGTAGGAGGATGGAGTGAAAAAGATTTTAAGCAATCAGGGCCTGAACATACAGGAGGGTGAGAGGCATGCAAGGAATAGAGTGAGACCCCACAGACCTTTCCATGGTTTACCCCAGACGTTTCACATGCCCTGGTTCAGTCCATTGACAGCACATCGACCCTGGTATACCACATCGTTTCAATTCATTCTATTCCTTAATTGGTATATTTTATTTTTATTTGTTATACTTGATCGCTGTTTCCTGCATCAGCAAGGTAACGCCATGAAACAGACGAAGAACGACCTATCCACTCATGTGCACTTTTTTTTTTTTTTTTTTTTTTTTTTTTTTTTTTTAATACTTTGTCGCTGTCTCCCGCGTTTGCGAGGTAGCGCAAGGAAACAGATGAAAGAAATGGCCCAACCCCCCCCCCCATACACATGTATATACATACGTCCACACACGCAAATATACATACCTACACAGCTTTCCATGGTTTACCCCAGACGCTTCACATTCCTTGATTCAATCCACTGACAGCACGTCAGCCCCGGTATACCACATCGCTCCAATTCACTCTATTCCTTGCCCTCCTTTCACCCTCCTGCATGTTCAGGCCCCGATCACACAAAATCTTTTTCACTCCATCTTTCCACCTCCAATTTGGTCTCCCTCTTCTCCTTGTTCCCTCCACCTCCGACACATATATCCTCTTGGTCAATCTTTCCTCACTCATCCTCTCCATGTGCCCAAACCACTTCAAAACACCCTCTTCTGCTCTCTCAACCACGCTCTTTTTATTTCCACACATCTCTCTTACCCTTACGTTACTCACTCGATCAAACCACCTCACACCACACATTGTCCTCAAACATCTCATTTCCAGCACATCCATCCTCCTGCGCACAACTCTATCCATAGCCCACGCCTCGCAACCATACAACATTGTTGGAACCACTATTCCTTCAAACATACCCATTTTTGCTTTCCGAGATAATGTTCTCGACTTCCACACATTCTTCAAGGCCCCCAGAATTTTCGCCCCCTCCCCCACCCTATGATCCACTTCCGCTTCCATGGTTCCATCCGCTGCCAGATCCACTCCCAGATATCTAAAACACTTCACTTCCTCCAGTTTTTCTCCATTCAAACTCACCTCCCAATTGACTTGACCCTCAACCCTACTGTACCTAATAACCTTGCTCTTATTCACATTTACTCTTAACTTTCTTCTTCCACACACTTTACCAAACTCAGTCACCAGCTTCTGCAGTTTCACACATGAATCAGCCACCAGTGCTGTGTCATCAGCGAACAACAACTGACTCACTTCATGTGCACATAGATATACATAATGCACATACATATACATATCAGCATATACACATATATATACACAGACATACATATATCCACCTACACATATTCATACTTGCTTGCCTTCTATCCATTCTGGGCACTACCCCCCGACCATACATGCTCACCATTTCCCATGTGAGTGAGGTTACATCAAGAATGGATATCTGATTAAAATTGAAATGACCTTTCATACCTGTTCATTCATTTCCTGATTCATTTATGTATGCATTTTGGTTTCAAGATGAAATATTTCCTTGTCGTACTTATCTCAATTTTCTAAGAAGTAACTGTGAAAATAAAGAATAATGTAGAGTGATTGATAAAAGAATAAGAAAAACTAGCATCTTGATTTAATGTAAAAATTTTTACTGAAAATAAACATTTATTTCAGCATTGCTGATATGACAACCCCTCAGGACCGCATGGTGCAAGTAGTTAAGTGGTATCTCTCAGCCTTCCATGCAGGACGTAAAAGTGAAGTAGCGAGAAAACCCTACAATCCAATTTTGGGTGAAGTCTTCAGGTTAGCTCCCCTCTTATAGTTTCTCTCCTCACAGTCTGTAACACAAGCATGGGGTATTCTCTGGGAATATAGAAGTCTGAAGACAGTTTACCCTTCATATTTTGGTGAGAAGGCCACAGCCCTGTCACCCTGTGCAAATGACTTGCTTGTTCTAAAGTTTGTGCTTGCTCAGTGGGTCTGCCCTTGGTCGATCAGCAACTGTCTCTGGGCTGAGGTCATTAACCCACTCCCTGTCAACTCAGAGCTCATTGTGAAATGAAGATAGTATTGAATTCCACCATTCATATGTATTCATAGCAGCCTGGAAATGGTAATTGTGATATTCAGTTTAGTAAATGCACACCTTTAATTGTAGGTGTCACTGGGATATTCCGGAAACAAACACAGGTGGGGAGGCTGCACCTGATGGCCCAATACCTTGGGCCAAAAGCAATCAACTGTGTTTTGTTGCTGAGCAAGTTTCACATCATCCTCCCATATCTGCTTTCTATGCTGAGCATAAATCTAAGCGGATATCTTTCTGTGGTCACATCTGGACTAAATCAAAGTTCCTGGGTCTGTCCATATGTGTGAACAACATCGGGCAAGGCTGTGTATCCCTGATAGATCATGATGAAGAGTACATTCTGAATTTCCCAAGTGGTTATGGCAGGTATGTATGGGTTCATAGTGTAAATTTGTAACCCTAATATGGTATGTAACAATCTTAGATATATATTCTTAGGAATAAGATTTTTATGGTTATCAATATTAATGATAAAACATTAAAGATTTGTGTGCATTCTTACCTTTGTTCAGAATGGAGAAGATAGTGCTAAAGCTAATTTTATTTGTCAGAAAATGATATATATTTTTCAGTCTTGCCACCACACCTTGTATGTGCAGGACAGTATGTTGCCTTGCATCTACCTTGGTAACATAATAACTTAAGAGCATAACAGAAATATCATATATTCACCATAGGTACCATCTGTGGAGGTGACAAACTGATTAGATTTTGGAGTGGCTGGAGAAATTTGCTTACTAATGTAGAAAAAAATTTTGTGTTTGCGATGCCATAACACAGAAGTGCTGAATGATTGGAAGTTCAAATTGTAGTTTAGTAGGACAATAAGTATTAATACCTACAAGTTTTTGGAAATTGTTGAGTTGTTTTCTTATATGTATGTGGCAAGAAAGTGCCTCTTGTTTTCCTCAGATAAATGTTGTTAGAGGTAACATCAGGTTAGTGATGAGACAGGGTAAACTGTATCCTTTATCAGCTGGGTTTTTTAACTGGTGATCTTTAGTATTAAGTGTTTCCCTTATCTGAAAGTACTTCATTTCCCCAGGTCGATTTTGACTGTACCATGGGTTGAACTTGGTGGCACTTGCCAGATTACTTGTAACAAGACTGGTTATAGTGCCAATGTGGAGTTCTTAACCAAGGTAAGACATCAGTATCTCTTCTTCTTGCTACTTAGAAGTATGGAATACGATTTAAGAATGGATATTTAGTTGATACTTTTTATTTACTTGTACTTTTATTTCATAGTTTTTATTTACTTGATTTACTTGTATTTCATACATTTTGTTTACTGATTTACTTTTATTTCATACTTTTCATTTACAGTTTATTGTAGACAGGTAAAAAAATTTAAGATTTCTTTCCATAGTAAAGAAATATTTTCGTGTTTAACTATTATTAGAGTGCTCAGCAAGGCCTTAATTGATTTATAGCTATAAGAAATTGTTTATAATTAATTTTTGCCCATATTACAACATCAGATAATTGAAATGAGTTTTTACCCATATTACAACATCAAATAATTGAAATTAAGTTATCAGCAAAGCTGCAGGTGCCCCACAGTGATTGCCACTTTCTTTACAGAATTGAATTGTGTTTGTTACCCTCTGTCCTTGAATTTTGTTAAAGCTTTGGCTTTGTAATGTAGGATGTATTATGAAACTTACATTGCTCACCATCAAAGAGGATACATATAAAGTTGTAGTGGCTTTCACTGAAATCAAACACATAGTTGTGTCCATTTGAATATAAAGTGCTTTTAGCCTGGCCGAAAGTGACATTGTCATTGGTTCAGTATTTTATATGTAACTTTTCAAAAGTCTTGATCAGTTTTTATAAATAATCTATTCAAATACAACAGCATTGTCAGTCTTCTCTTCTTTACTCACTTGTTCAAAACTATTTTTCTTTGTCTCAAAATTCCACTCAACACATAACCTTTATACCATGCATTACTGCATGGTACTGTTACTCACTCTGTATTCTTATTTGAAAATTATTTTCAGCCATTTTATGGAGGCAAAAAGCACAAGATTTCAGCAGAAGTGATTAGTCCAGGGGAGAAAAAGCCAATCCTTACAGTAGAAGGGGAATGGAATGGAATAATGGTAGCAAAATGGAGGGATGGTGTAAGTATTCAAGATCTCTCTTTCTAGTTGTCTGTGTGATTGTTTGTAAGTGTGTTACAGTTAGGTATCTGCTTGTTTATCAATGATTTTGTATATCCTGCCAAATATTGTGTTGAATTCATATGTTTTGTACGGCTTTTTAAGAAATTTCCTTATGTATTTTGTATCTTTCTTGACATAATAGACCCTCTTCTAGTTTATTACATGGTTTTTGGTACAAACAGTTATATTGCTCTTTCAGAATAGTGGTCTTTGGATAATAGTTAGGGGAGTATAGAAGATCTGTAATCCTGAATGTAATATGGTTTCCTTATTTCTTCTGTACACAGAGAACCCCATGATCATATGATACAGCATTTGCCTTATGAATGGTTATAATGTGTTTCTCCCTAGAATGAGGCATATTCATGAGGATTACATCCCCTTTGACTATCATAAAACATGTAAGACCAGCTGATGCTCATTTACAGGACCCAGTGTCCATTCCTTAAAAACACTTCCTTTTCATTTCAACTGTATTTCTCAGTGCTCAGCCTTCCCAACAAGTTCTGTTGATCAGTCTCATCTGGTGAGCTTTCCCATATGTTCTCTTGATCACTCTCACCTAGTCAGCCTTTCATTCAAATTCTATCAGTCTTAGCACTTTTGAATACCGAAACAGATCTTGTAAAGGTTGCCTACATTAGACACAAGTAGAAAAGAATGGAAGGTAAAATGTATTTAAACCCCTCATAGAGGATACGCTCTCACATATACAAAGAGCTGTGTTTATGATGAAGAATTGTTTATCATCCTTGAAAACTTATAGTTTTTTCATTACTTTTTTCATGTTGTACAGTTTTCATATGCTTTAGTAAGGCAGCAGTTTTTCCCTAACTAAGATGTCTTTTCAGCAGGAAACTATGACATTTGTGGACACACAGAATATGGGCACTGTGAAGAAGATCGTCAAACCCATTTCCCAGCAGGCACCTAATGAGTCAAGGTTCATGTGGAAGGAGGTCACAGCAGGACTAAAGTAGGTTTTCAATGTCTTAGTTTGAAATAATTATGTTGAGATCCTTTTTCTTGTTCTGGTAAATCAACAAGCAACATTGTGAAAGATGTTTAGCTATTGTGCTTATATATGTGCATACATACACAAGGTCTGTGAGGTTTACATTACACACCCTGTGCAAGGTTACTTTGTTTACCAACAAAAATTTGTGCCTCGTGATTTTTTTCACCAAAAAATTTCTTAAGCATGTCACACCTAAAGCTTTGTTATGGAAAATTTGGTTATTGTGCATTACCGTAAGCATTTTGTAAAAATGAATGGACACAGAGGGAGAGAGAGAATTGTGTGTTTTACAGTCACAAACAAAAGTTCTCATCCAGATCAGGTTTTGAAGGAAGAAAAAGGGGTGAAAAAGAGAAGAAGAAAAATTAAGCGAGTGTTTTAAGGAAGTGGAAAGTTGTCATGTTATAGAAACTATAACAGTGTAAACCCAAGGAAAAATACAGGATAGATTTAGAATGGATTTGTATGTAGCATTTATGGATCTGGAGGAGGCATATGATAGAGTTGATAGAGATGCTCTGTGGAAGGTATTAAGAATATATGGTGTGGGAGGCAAGTTGTTAGCAGCAGTGAAAAGTTTTTATCGAGGATGTAAGGCATGTGTACACGTAGGAAGAGAGGAAAGTGATTGGTTCTCAGTGAATGTAGGTTTGCGGCAGGGGTGTGTGATGTCTCCATGGTTGTTTAATTTGTTTATGGATGGGGTTGTTAGGGAGGTGAATGCAAGAGTTTTGGAAAGAGGGGCAAGTTTGAAGTCTGTTGGGGATGAGAGAGCTTGGGAAGTGAGTCAGTTGTTGTTCGCTGATGATACAGCGCTGGTGGCTGATTCATGTGAGAAACTGCAGAAGCTGGTGACTGAGTCTGGTAAAGTGTGTGAAAGAAGAAAGTTAAGAGTAAATGTGAATAAGAGCAAGGTTATTAGGTACAGTAGGGTTGAGGGTCAAGTCAAATGGGAGGTAAGTTTGAATGGAGAAAAACTGGAGGAAGTAAAGTGTTTTAGATATCTAGGAGTGGATCTGGCAGGGGTGGAACCATGGAAGCGGAAGTGGATCATAGGCTGGGGGAGGGGGCGAAAATTCTGGGAGCCTTGAAGAATGTGTGGAAGTCGAGAACATTATCTCGGAAAGCAAAAATGGGTATGTTTGAAGGAATAGTGGTTCCAACAATGTTGTATGGTTGCGAGGCGTGGGCTATGGATAGAGTTGTGCGCAGGAGGATGGATGTGCTGGAAATGAGATGTTTGAGGACAATGTGTGGTGTGAGGTGGTTTGATCGAGTAAGTAACGTTAGGGTAAGAGAGAGGCGTGGAAATAAAAAGAGCGTGGTTGAGAGAGCAGAAGAGGGTGTTTTGAAATGGTTTGGGCACATGGAGAGAATGAGTGAGGAAAGATTGACCAAGAGGATATATGTGTCGGAGGTGGAGGGAACGAGAAGTGGGAGACCAAATTGGAGGTGGAAAGATGGAGTGAAAAAGATTTTGTGTGATCGGGGCCTGAACATTCAGGAGGGTGAAAGGAGGGCAAGGAATAGAGTGAATTGGATCGATGTGGTATACCGGGGTTGACGTGCTGTCAGTGGATTGAATCAGGGCATGTGAAGCGTCTGGGGTAAACCATGGAAAGCTGTGTAGGTATGTATATTTGCGTGTGTGGACATGCAGGAGGGTGAAAGGAGGGCAAGGAATAGAGTGAATTGGATCGATGTGGTATACCGGGGTTGACGTGCTGTCAGTGGATTGAATCAGGGCATGTGAAGCGTCTGGGGTAAACCATGGAAAGCTGTGTAGGTATGTATATTTGCGTGTGTGGACGTATGTATATACATGTGTATGGGGGTGGGTTGGGCCATTTCTTTCGTCTGTTTCCTTGTGCTACCTCGCAAACGCGGGAGACAGTGACAAAGCAAGAAAAAAAAAGATTTAGAATCTATGCAGCCATCACTAATCCTGATATTATTTCTTCCTGGGCAGTGGATCCCTCCCAGCTACTACCTACTTCTAACATACGGATGAACAGAGAAATAGAAAGCCTTTCCTGAAATAGAATTTAAGTTATTAGACATAATTAGGATAATTCATATTTTCTCCATTTGATAACAAGCATGAATTTTTTGTGGATGACATGTTTTATGCAAAAGCAGAAATTCTTCACAAAATATGTCAGTGTGTAAATAAGTTTATTAGAAAATTTATTAAGGGCTTCTATTCTCTCTTACAGGTTCAACCATATTGACCATGCAACAGCTGCTAAGTGTGCCCTGGAACAAAAGCAGCGTGATGAAGCTAAATACCGCAAAGACAACAGTCTGGTCTGGGAAACAAAGCTTTTTGATTTGATAGCAGATAACTGGATTTACAAGAAACCACTGCTGAAGAGACTTAGTCAGAGAAATGACTAATAAGGGTTGCCTAATGGAAGTTGTTCTGTTTAGTATATATCCCTGCCTAATTTGTCAAGTGGAATAATATTAGATGCATTGTCATCTGCATGAGTGATATGGAAATGCAATAGTGGAGTAAGTTTATTTTATGACATTTATACAATGTGATAAACCTACTGTTTGGACAGACCTACCTTTGTTGATTGGTAGGGATGATTTATTTGCTGATTTTATATGGAATTTTATATATAATGCAGCAGAATATAAGGTAGGTAATGAATATCACATTGGTCAGTGAATAACATAGTAGAGGCCCCCTGCATGCACTGTAATGGACTACACACAAACTCTTTTCATCATGTAATGAAAAAATGGAGACTTAATTTTTGTTGAATTGTAAAATAAAGGGGAGTATGATAGAATATGTTGCAGGGATCTATATTCATTTTATGTATGTTTTGTTTATGAACAAATGAATTATCCAAAGTAAGATTAAGAGTAGGATTAACCCTCTCAGTTCTACTTGATTTGATTGTCTGCCCCATCCAGATGCAGCTTTGAAAAATTTAGAATATTAAAAAGAATTACTGAGTCATTTAAACCAAGCACATCAAAGACTGTTGAATCTTCGTGCTGTATTTAGGCTTTAAATCTCTGCAGATTGCCACCATTTAAAGTCTGCTTAGATACTGTATATTATTCTGCTGTCTTTTTATATTCAGAATCATTCTTTATGGTCTACATATATATATCCAGATGTGTTAGTTGACTGTTTTCATCATCTAATTCCCACAAAATCTTGTTTTTGCACACTGGACAGGGATGTCTGTTTAAGGGAGCATGTGATGTCCACCATTTTATAAAGGTTTTTGGATATTTATGCTGATTGTTTAGAACTGCATGTGACATATGTAAGTGTACATGCCTGAGGTGAGTAAAGGAACCATTGGTTCCAACACATACTGGTGGGAAAAATTCAGAACATAAAGTTTAAGTGGTTAGGTCCACTGAAAGGAAAACATTACACTTTAAATAGAACTGAAAGGGTTAATGGAGATTACAGAGCATAGTTAATGTATGTTTGAGTTTCTTGTGTACATGATTTCATGCAGGAGGGTAAGAGGCATGCAGGGAATAGAGTGAATTGGAATGATGTGGTATACTGGGGTCAACGCACTGTCACTGGACTGAATCAGGCCATGTGAAACTTCTAGGGTAAACCATGGAAAGGTCTGTGGGGCCTGGATGTGTATAGGGAGCTGTGGTTTCGATGCATTACACATGACAGCTAGAGACTGGGTGTGAACAAATGTGGCCTTTTTTGTCTCTTTTTCCTGGTGCTACCTCGCTGATGCAGGGGGTGGTGGGGTGGTGCTGGGAATGGATGAAGGCAAGCAGGTATGAATATGTACATGTGTATGTATGTATATGTATGTATATGTTGATATGGCCTATCCACTCATATACACATATATACATATATGCCCATACACGCTCATATACATATCAACTTGTACACATATATATACATACACAGACATATGCATAGATACACATGTACCTATTCACACTTACTTGCCTTCATCCATTCCTCTCTGTGTGTATATGTATGTATGTAGGCATCATAGTGAGGTTTGGAAGAATATATGAAAGGAGAAAGTAAAGAGTTAATATGAGTGAAAGCAAGGTTACTAGGTTCAGCAGAGTTGAGGGACAAGTTAGTTGGAGTGTGACATATGGATAAAATATGGAGGAATGAAGTGTTTTAGATATCTGCAAGTGGACATGAATGTGGCAGTGAATGGAACCATGGAAGTGGAAGTGAGTCATAGATCATAAGATGGGGAAGGGAGAAGTTTGTGAGGATGCTAAAGAATGTGTAGAAAAAGAGCATGTTATCTGGGAGGGCAAAAATGGGCGTGGTTTAAGGAATAGTTGTCCCAACAATATTATATGGATGCAAGGCATGGGCTATAGATAGGGTTATGTGAAGGAAGATGAAATTTTTGGAAATCAAATGTTTGAGGACAATGTGTAGTGTGAGGTGGTTTTGTTAAGACCCTGATGCCACATAATTTGTTTCAATTTATCCTTCCATTTCTTCCCTGGTTTTCTCCTCCCCCTTCCTCATTACACTTCTGATGTAAAGATGTCCTTGATCTTTCTTTACATGTCCATGCCTTATGTCCAAACCATTGTAGTGCACCCTTGTCTTCTCTCCCTCTCATACTGCACTTATTACCACCCCTCTCTTAAACTGTCATTCCTTACAAAATCAACCCTCACACCACATATTGTCTGTAGACTTATCATTTCCAACATGTCCTCCTGCTTCCACACTTGCATTCAAGGCCCACCAGTGAACCCACATACAACAACGTCAAGACTGTCTTTAGAAAACAAACAAGCAAAAAAAGTTTATGCACTAACTAATACTGACCTCTCTCTTCTCATTTTCCCTAATGCACCCAGGACCTTAGCTTCCTCTCCTGTCCTGTGACTTACTGTTCCCCATGGATCCATATGTCTCCTAATCTACTTCCTGGTGCTTAAAGTATTCCCTTTCTCCAAGTTCACTTCACTGAAAGTCACATTTAAACTACATTTTCCCCACCTTGGAGTGTCAGGAATAAAGGAAAAATGGCTTCATTTGTACTCCAAGTGTCATGTACATTTTACCAAAACCAAAGCCTGCCTTGACTGCCATGTTGCACAGACTTTTCTGTAGATTACTGTGATTTCTTCATATTTCCTGGTTTAACCCCCAGTATAACACACCAATCCATTTTATTTTATCCCATGCATACTTCTTGCCCTCCTGAATGTGCCTCTTCCTATCAAAGGGCTGAGCCAGGACATATGAAGAGGTCAAGGTCAAGGTAAACCATGGAGAAATGTGTGGGGCTTGGCTGTGGATGATAAATGCTGTTTTGTGTACATTATACATGATAGCTTGAGAAGAGAATTGTTCAATTTAGGCCATTGTTTGTTTCTTACTGATGTAATCTTAATAGCACTGCAGTAGTAATGAGTGTTAAAAACTGTATATGCATATTTTTACATTTTGTCCTGTTGATAATGACTGATTTTTTTTACTCCATCATTGTTTGCTTACATATGACTAATATTCTAACTTAACATACAGGACTTTGTAGGTATCAGATGGTAATAAACTTAATTTTCATTTGAATTTATTCAGGAAGTACTTTCTGGTACTTTTTAATTGTAGGGGACAGGCTGCATTATGCATAGGATTTTATCATGGTACTTTGTTGAAGTATAAGGTACCTCCCACTACCTTGCTAACACGGGAGACAGCGACAAAGTATATTGAAATATGAATAGATAACTACTTTGTTGAAATACATGTATAATTGTTAATTGATGATGTAAGCACAAAAAATTCTATTTTGTCACAATGGTGCATTTTAAGATGAACAAAGGCTCAAATTACCTTGGCAGCATTTAGTAATTTTTATCAGCCTGTCATTTTTTTTTCTTTCTTTTTTTGCTTTGTCGCTGTCTCCCGCGTTTGCGAGGTAGCGCAAGGAAACAGATGAAAGAAATGGCCCAACCCACCCCCATACACATGTATATACATACATCCACACACGCAAATATACATACCTACACAGCTTTCCATGGTTTACCCCAGACGCTTCACATGCCCTGATTCAATCCACTGACAGCACGTCAACCCCGGTATACCACATCGATCCAATTCACTCTATTCCTTGCCCTCCTTTCACCCTCCTGCATGTTCAGGCCCCGATCACACAAAATCTTTTTCACTCCATCTTTCCACCTCCAATTTGGTCTCCCACTTCTCCTCGTTCCCTCCACCTCTGACACATATATCCTCTTGGTCAATCTTTCCTCACTCATTCTTTCCATGTGCCCAAACCATTTCAAAACACCCTCTTCTGCTCTCTCAACCACGCTCATTTTATTTCCACACATCTCTCTTACCCTTACGTTACTTACTCGATCAAACCACCTCACACCACACATTGTCCTCAAACATCTCATTTACAGCACATCCATCCTCCTGCGCACAACTCTATCCATAGCCCACGCCTCGCAACCATACAACATTGTTGGAACCACTATTCCTTCAAACATACCCATTTTTGCTTTCCGAGATAATGTTCTCGACTTCCACACATTCTTCAAGGCTCCCAGAATTTTCGCCCCCTCCCCCATCCTATGATCCACTTCCGCTTCCATGGTTCCATCCGCTGCCAGATCCACTCCCAGATATCTAAAACACTTTACTTCCTCCAGTTTTTCTCCATTCAAACTTACCTCCCAATTGACTTGACCCTCAACCCTACTGTACCTAATTACCTTGCTCTTATTCACATTTACTCTTAACTTTCTTTTTTCACACACTTAACCAAACTCAGTCACCAGCTTCTGCAGTTTCTCACATGAATCAGCCACCAGCGCTGTATCATCAGCGAACAACAACTGACTCACTTCCCAAGCTCTCTCATCCCCAACAGACTTCATACTTGCCCCTCTTTCCAAAACTCTTGCATTCACCTCCCTAACAACCCCATCCATAAACAAATTAAACAACCATGGAGACATCACACACCCCTGCCGCAAACCTACATTCACTGAGAACCAATCACTTTCCTCTCTTCCTACACGTACACATGCCTTACATCCTTGATAAAAACTTTTCACTGCTTCTAGCAACTTGCCTCCCACACCATATATTCTTAATACCTTCCACAGAGCATCTCTATCAACTCTATCATATGCCTTCTCCAGATCCTGTCATAGTAAGATTATTTGAAATATTACAGTCATGATTTTGATGTTTAGTATCATTGTTTAGTAGAACTGGTAATCAGTTCTGTAATTGTGTGATATAGAGCCTTAATATTCTCAAAGGTAAATTTGGGTGGTAAAATCTGTTATATGTTGTTTAATCTGGGTTTTTACCTGTCTGATTATTGCATTATTTGAGTTTCAGGCCTGAAAGTCATGAAAAAACTAAATAATTAATTGCTATTTGGTCTGAATTTTGAACTTGAGCCCCAAAAGTTCAGATTCACATTTACCTCCCACACCACCCTGTCTTTAAAAAGAACAAGCATCTAGTGACATCATGGATCCTTCATGAATAACCATCTTTCCCTGGAAAACACTCTTTCACCTCTTTTCTTCCTTATTCATTTGCCTCTCTCAAGTAAATGTTCCACAATGCATTTAAACTTTTGTGTTAAAATGTCTCCATATGCATCCTCTGTAAACTGATGGTGAATTTTGGAGGCAGTAAGCATTCAAAGATATAAGGATTTACCAGAAATTCAATATTTTGATCTGTAGATGCATTGCATGGTTTGAAATTCAAGCCATCCTTTTCCACACATGTAGTGGCCATTAAATACTTGTAAAGACCCGTACTAGAACAAAAAAGAGCTTCACAAATTAGAAACCTTAACATGCTAGCAGTAATTCCATCTCAAAAAATTCACTTGTGGAGATGTTGGTTTAAGATTTACTATTTGGTGTGTATTACATTACAGAACAGTCACTGACTATAAATTCATTATTACCTCTGACGAAAAATAGCATACAGATCTATAGTTATATACATTTACACTTGCAGTAGTATATCTAAATGGACAGTTAGACAGGGGTATGTATCTCAAGAAACTTTTATGATAGTGAAGTTGGCTTGAGATTTATTATTTGGTGTATATAGCGTTATGGAGGAATCATATATGAACGATTTTGTGCAGAAAAAGAAGAATTTAGAATTGAATACAGCATCACACATTAATAATTGTTGTAAACATGCCCGTATGGCTAGTGTCTGGCTGGGTATTCCTTGTATATCTTGGAGGTACTAGCAGGGCTCACCCCATTCTGCAGAAATGTCCATAAGTTTTCATTTACCAAATACCATTGTACCTTCCTTGTGGTATCTCACTGAACCTTGACTTATGCCTTCTCCAGATAAATAACTATGTCATATATGTCACTCACTTTGTCTTAAGTAATTTTTGCTTTCATTCTCAAAAACTGATACTTGGTCCACACCTGCACTACCAACCCTGAAACCGTATTGCTCATCCCCAGTCAGCTGGTCCATGCATGACACCACCCTCTCAGTCACCAGTTTCCCATACACATTACCAACTGTACCCAACAGACTTACAACTCTATAATTTGAACATTCATATTTGTGCTGATATCATAATCTTTCTTTCTTTCTTTCATACTATTCGCCATTTCCCGCGATAGCGAGGTAGCGTTAAGAACAGAGGACTGGGTCTTTGAGGGAATATCCTCACCTGGCCCTCTTCTCTGTTCCTTCTTTTGGGAAAAAAAAAACGAGAGGGGAGGATTTCCAGCCTCCCGCTCCCTTCCCTTTTTGTCGCCTTCTACGACACGCAGGGAATACGTGGGAAGTATTCTTTCTCCCCTATCCCCAGGGCATTATACACGCACTCCACCAATCTTCAGGCATTTCACCTTTGGCCATGCATATGTATAGCAACCTAATTGACCATTCAACCTCACCATCACCCCCCTTTGTTAAGAAAGAAATGCTACATCATCCCAAGCACTCAACATGCACACTTAACAGGCCTTCTAAATATTATCTCCATCTATTGACATCTGTGTTACCACTTCCCCATCCACTCTCCTCATTGTCACCCTCCATAGACCTTTCATATATTCACTTACTCCCAAAATAGTTTCTTATTCTCTCTGAATTTCATTGATACTCTGTATCCACATCACTCTTATGCCATCTTTTTTCAGCTCTAGCTATGTGCAAGCCCTTCCTTCATGGCAAAATTTCATCAAAAGTACCTTTTCCTTGACCTGAATGTGCTTTCTCATGTATCACTTCCAGTTACTCACACTCCTTCACTGCAGGTATGGTCCTTCTATCTAT
This sequence comes from Panulirus ornatus, assembly GCF_036320965.1. NCBI lineage: Eukaryota > Metazoa > Arthropoda > Malacostraca > Decapoda > Palinuridae > Panulirus > Panulirus ornatus. The sequence goes on from NC_092237.1 coordinate 4,341,887, forward strand.
CTATTCTATCAAAACCCCTGATGCCTTTTCCAATTGGAACTCCCTCAAAGGGGCTGGCCATGGTAATTGAGTCTCCATAACTAGCAAACTCTAGTGCTGCTTCATAGCCTTTAGTGCCTCTCCTATTGTTCCTACTGAGTACTGCTATATAATGCTCCTACTTCTCATTCCAATGTTGTCTACCCTTTTTCTAATGCACACCACCCACCTTCCACATACAACACCCTTCAACCTCACACTTTTTCTAATGCACACCACCCACCTTCCACATACAACACCCTTCAACCTCACACTTTTTCTAATGCACACCACCCACCTTCCACATACAACACCCTTCAACCTCACACTTTAACATAGTGTCCATAATTGTCAGCCTCTCATCTACACAAAGTTTCATTTATACTTTACTTGCCTTTTGTCATTCGTCATTCAATAGCTGTAGGTATCTGCACACAGGCCACTTTTCTAAGCTTATTCACTTCCACAACTTCTTTCACAAGTCTTTCATTTCCACTTTTCTTGAATCTTCAACCAACTTTCACACTCACCTCCACCTAAATGATCAAACATTCCATTTGCTGCCACACTCAGCACAGTCGATTCTAACTACCTCTCCTTTGCATTCCAATCAGTAAGAATATAATCCGATAACAGTATATCCATTTACCCCCAACCTCACTTCCCCATGTATACTTATGCGTGTACCTTTCTTTTCTTTTACAGCTTTTCCTCATTTTCACATCAGGTACCCTGGACCCCATGCCTCCTAGATATGCCCTTAATTGCAACATCACCCATCCATGCTTTCGGATACCATAGCACGAAAGATTCTTTTGCAAAATATATTGCTTAACAACCTTTCTTGCAGTCAACCATATTATTGTGAAAAACTTGAATGAAATTGATTTGTCACTTCTTATGCTGCATGTACGTTTCTTTTTACTTTTAACAACATTCATTTTGAAATTTATTTTGAAGACAGGATTGCAATTTGTAAACGACTATTATCTCGGGGTTTGTTTGAGTTAGGCGAAACGTAGCATTAAAATGACGTAATTGAGACCAACAGACATACTAATTATGGAAACTAAACATTGTGGGACATACACTTAGACAAAAAGAAGGTTTAATTGCAAACCATAATGATAATTTAGCAGTCATACTTGTATGAACTGCTAAACTGGCATTTGATTACAAAAAATGTAGAATAAACTTATGGTGATGGATTTCTTGTGGCTGATGATGTGATGAGTTATATCATGGTGATCCACATGCAGAAATTATGTTTGTTATTAGCTCCATAAATGCACTCCAGGTTTACAGTGAAGAAATTCAAAAGTGGTCTTAAGTTCTGAGACCTGAAATTGCCATTAGATTAATTCAATCAGAGGGTGGTATCATAAGTGCAAGCTGTCATGCAGATCTTACATTGGTATGATATTTATATTAAGTCATAAGTATCAGACATGCTACAAGTTACAGTGAAATTGCAGTCAGTTTAGTTAAGGTGATTTTACAGTTTAGCCCTGCATAAACTGCATTCTTCCAACCACAAATGCCCTCTGGCCTTATAACCAAGATGGGTTTCTGTGATGGGGCTAGATTGAAGAGTGCTGATACTATTACCATGCAAGCCATAGGGGTCTAGTATCTACAAGTCTGAATCAGGAACCCACCATCACCATCATTGCACTCATAGATGCCTCCAGTGATTTGTGTTGATGTTCTCATGGCTTAGCTTTGTCCAGCATCTTTATCCAACATCCCAAACCTTCATAGCGATGTATAGTTGACAGGCTGGCTGTTGACCCAACCTCAGGTGGCGTTACTTGACTTTGCCTGCTTAAGGTTGTGCTCTAAGTAAAATGCCACTTTCAGCAAGGTTGTTTAATGGGAAGACAATCTCATTGAAGACCTTTCCACTCAAAGGAGTCCATCCTTTCCATGCCAATGATTGTAGCATAGACTTGAAGCTGTATAAATCCCTGCAGGACTTCCATGGGGTTATATGATAATTTTTGTAATAATAATAGTAATAGAAATAATGAAATTAATAATAATGAAGATTGATAAGAAACCTCAGGTTGATAGAAGGTAGAGTTAACATTCAGCCTAGAGTTAGCTTTACCTGGAGAGAGGAGTGTAAAGTAGTAATCATGAATACAACATCTAGGTGGAGTGTAAATTAAATTAATAGTTATGCAACATCTAGGTGCACTGTTTCTGAGTATTCATTACTTGATACTGGCACTAGCCTGCACTAGTGATGTAATCCTAGCCAGAGATATGTGGGGGCATTGTCAGATACTGAAAGGCTCCTTATTTCCTGTGTTTTCACATGTGGTGAACCTGAACAGAATGCTGATCTGAATCTTGCAAAATCACCACACTAAATTGGGTACATGGTTTGAGGCTGAATCCTTTTGAGAGAAATCCAAAATTTAATGGCTGCCATAGAATAGCAGCCAACCAGAGTAATGTCACACTGAATATGACAACATTAATGTCATAAAATGTGAACAAGTTTGAACACTGGCTGGGCCTGAATTGAGGAAAGTTGATGAAGTTGATTACTTGGAAAGGGTAAAAAAAATGCACTGTAAACAGAGTACTTGAGAAATTGATTTAGGGGGTATCAGGTTGTATGAAGAGATGGAGAACATAAGAGGACATTAGAAAAAGAATTGAAGCAAAATTTGTTTCAAGAAAACAAGAATGTGCAGAAAGATGGAGTGTGTGTGGAAAGTTAAAGATGTTGGTGGTATGAGTAACTTGTGTTACAGGGATGCTTTGCACAAGCCACCTGCTGTAAGTAGATCACACGGCCAGATATTTTAAGTAATTTCTGTGATTGTTTATATTTGTTCTGTAAATATTATTTTATATGTTAGATAATCAATGCAATAGATAGCCAAAGGCAATAAAGATATAAAATCAGGTATAGATTAGATTTTACAATAGTTTCTCAGGCAGTAGGATACAGCAGCCTTGTGTTTTGCTTCTTTTTTTTTTCATAATTTATTGGCTGCCAAAGGAGCAAGTTAAGAAGTTTGAGTACAGAAATTATATAAAAACTATTTTTTTATGATTTATATTTCTAATTTTGGGGGGCATGAAACAAACTAATGCTGATATCAGTCATCACAAAAAAACAATTTTCAAACCATTACATTAAAAGTTTATCATTTCACTTACTGTTTTATAAAGTGTTCCATAAATGGAAATATTTAAGACTTCTTGTGGATTGAATAGTTTATTGCCCCACATTTGTCTGAAGATGAAGAACCGGTGAAGAATATTGGCTTAAATTATAAACTATACTAACAATTTTACATTAAGAATGCTGTTAGAACTCTCATTTTGCATAATGGACCATGGTTTGTTTGGTAAATAGTAAAGACAGGGCATATATGTTGTAAACTTCTCATTGGAAATTCGCAAGAAAAGATTACTGATAAAGATTTACCTAGATGAAGAAAAACAGTTTCACCCAATGTTTATAATATGCCTTTCACAGATATAATGGAAAGCATGCAAGGGTGTTGTTTATGTAAAAAGTAGGAATGCCAGAGTGCTAGTTTTGATTCATGAGGAGAATATTATCCTGCAAGGCATTATTTTTATGTGGATTGATTGGTTTATATCATTGTAACAGGTAGTGCAGCTACATACTTTATTGATTTATTGGTACTGTTTAAATAGTACTCATAATACTTTAAAAATCTAGAGCAGGAATAAGGAGAAACATATGAAGGAAAGTATCATTTTACTGTATTGATGAGATGCATTAACTCCAGCTTTTTAATAAAGCAACTGGTATCTAATGAGTGATTTTGCCATCAACACCTTGTGGTTTCCTGTGATACTGAAGATCCACTACTTTGTGGTTTGCTGCAATACTGAAAATCCTTTTCACTGTCTCATTGTATTAGTTCTTTTAGGAATTAATGTAATAAAACTGAGTATTCTTCTCAGTCTTACTGTATAATGTGTTAGCTTACTCAGTACGTCTTTTTATGATAATTTTCTTGCTATTGTAATCCCAGATCAAGTGTATGTTTATGCAGTGAAAATTGCATTCAAGGAATTATATTTGCACTAATTTTATGAATTTCTGTTAGCTATTAGATGTATCTCATCCTTGTCTTGCATGATTCATTTACCAGTGTACAATTTTTTAAATAGTTAAATCATATGAATTATATTAAGTATTACTATTTAGATTTTGAGCACTCCATCACACACCTGCTTTTCACTGTTTCTTGGCCTCAGAAATGCTCTTTTAACATAACTTAGTTATATCCAGACTTGAAGTAAGTGCCATTAATACTGAAGGCAGAGACAGTCATACTAACATTCATTTTGTCAGTATGCTGTTGTTTACAAAGAAACCTGTATCATTGCATCACATTACAGTACGAAAGTGTTTGTTATCTATATAGTAAGCATATATGGGCTTCCATAATTGGAAGTTTAGCTGTATTTTATTTAGGTACCTTGTATGTACTTTACCTTCAAGTGCACCAGATATGACAGCAGTAAAATTCTCTAAACATTACTAGTAGCTTTGCAGAGGTAACATGTTTATTTACAAAAAGCCAACAACTTCAGAATTTTCTTTTTGAGCCATTAGAACTTTTCTATTTAGCTATTTAATGTTAGAAATTTCTGTAGAAAAGTGTTGCCTAAATTTCTTGATATTTTGCTCACAAAATCTTTATTTTTATTCATGCATGTCTTTTTCTGTAGGATATGAGGAAGAGATTGTGAACATTAGAAGTAATGATGTTTACGTATCTTGGTTACACAACTTGGCCAGTACCTTCGGGCCATATCATAATATATAAGAATATTTTTTACTCTTAGAATCCTAGAAAATTAAAGAATGGTGTAATGTTGATCAGTCAAAATGCCAGCTCAGTATTTTCAAAACTTGTTTATGCAATCCTGATATTTTTTTTGTCATACAGTTTCATCACCCACTTCAGTTAGGTTGTGTCTGGAAAAAACACACACTGTTTTCATTTCTGCACATCTCCCTAGCTTTCATGGATAATGCACAGAAATCAGAACCCATTATCCATTGCCACTCCTTACAAACTGTTGTTTGACCACTTCATTTGTTATGGTTTAGTGAAGTATCAGCACATCACCCTCTGTATTGACAACATATGATTTATAGATTGATACCTTTTTGTTTTGGCAGATGCACTGGTTCCAAGAGTTTTAGAAGATATGTGGCCAGCATCATTTTGTTCTCAGAAATCTGATGTATGAACAAAAACTTATGAAATTTATGTTAATTTTTATGTCCATATATTTTTGCTATTAGGGTAGTGAAGTACTCATATCAAGGCACCGACTTCTTTATGTGGAATTTGGTCACCTCATCATGTTTAGCACCATTGTTGGTCTGCCCTGGGTTTGATGCCTAGAGTTAATAGCACTGAGCTTAATACATCATAGTGCATGAGAACATACATCCTACATGCTCTTACCAAGGAAAATAAGGACTTGTTGACAGTGTACACAACCCAGCATAAAATGACTTTCCATATAACAGCAAAATGGTACATCATCTTTCAGTTGTTGGTGGGCATTGCTGCTCATCACCGCAGCAAGCTGGAGATAAGGCTACACACTCATGTGATAGCTTACTTGTGTCTTCTGGCACACCATTTTCCGAAGAATTTTGTCAGTGCTGCTATAGATGTGTCACAGATCTTGGAGATAAAGGTGTCCTCTACTGTGTAATGATGATTTACCATATCTGTCAATTGCTTGTACTTATGTGCCTCTGCCACCTCATCTGCACAGTCATATAGCTTTTGTGTGAGGTCTTACACCATGTTCTCAGAATTAACTGTTGTAGTTTTCATGTTCCCTCATTTTACTTCAACTCCACGCACTGGGATAACTCAGCCATCAAAATCTGTGGGCAACACTCAGTCAAAGTCAGATGCATATTCATCTTGTAATCTTCCTTTGCCATGCTCTTATTAGAGTAGACAGCTACTTTTGCTCTCCCATTAAGCTTTGGGTAATGGGCCTTTAAAGGATAGACACACAACACCTCACCATTACAAGGTATGCATTTCTTTACTGGCAATCCAAGTGCCGCTGTTAGTGAAGATTTCATTTGGTACTCTCACCTGGCAAAATAGCTGTGTAGAGTTAGGATTTAAAAAAAAATCTCATTGTTTTGTTAGGAAAATCAATTGTCTTGAGCCATTACATCAGCCCGTAATCATGGGTCATATACATCCGTCCATTGAACTGAAGCTTGTCTGCCATCATCTGTTGGAAAGGATGTTTTGGGAGGTGGGGGATGGTAAGAATTGCAGTGACTTTGGTGTTGTGATGATGCACAGCGCTCACATAGTCCTCTGAATGGCTGGTAGTACTACAGATTGCCCTACTGCCAGAGCCAGTAAACTTCCTTCTGAACATGTTGTAACATTGAGTTGATACCTTGATGGCTCACTTGCAAATGGCAGCCACCTGGTGCCATAGGACTTTGTAGTATGATCAATCTAAGGTTGCCATTCTTGAAAGATTAGCTGGGCAGGCTGTCCACCACAGCCTGTTCTGAAGGGTGTGGTAGGTTTTGAAACAGCACAACTTCTGAATGAGGCTGACACAAGTTCCCAGCCAAGCATGCCCTACAGCCATTCACTGTCGCACAAAACAATAATGTCTAAGTACAAAGATGACTGAAGCTTCGATTTTTGTCGTCTTTGGATAGAATACCATTGCTAGTCACGAAAAGCATACCACACCACATTTATCTGCAACTGCATGCTATGCCTGTGCCTGCCTTACATCACTATGAATGCCCACAAGCATTGAGAGAGCAAAATTAAGAATTGGTTCAATAAGGATGTGTAATGAAAGTATCCTGCAACCAGTTAGGACTGTTAGGTGACAGAGCAGAGCACAAAGATTGTAATTGCTGCCGAGAAAATTGGACAGCAAAGTCCAAGAGTAGATTTTCAATGCCTCAATAACTATTGTAAGATAGAAATGCATCTCACCCCCAGCTCCACTGGATGTACCCAGTGTCCCATTTCATTCATGAAAGACTGTTGCTGCCACATACTGGTGCTGTTACCTTGTGAAATTAGATGAGCCCAGCCAGTGCCTCACCACATTTATTTCTCCTTTGTGGTGTTACCAGTGTTTCTGCATCCCTATGGACTTTGGATATTAATGCATCCTAGAGGTTTTATGACACTATCACTGGTTTTCTTAAAAAGTGTAAATGCATAGATGACACAATACTCTGTGACTGCAGAGGTTAACAGACATTTTGGCATACTTGCAACTTTGTTGTGTGTGGCAAGAATGGTATTATGCAGCAGCTCTAAAAATTCAAGTTTTGCCATTAAAAAGTGGCCTTTGCAGACTCGTAGCTGGGTTGGGAGGAGCACCACCTCGTTGAGGACCAACTTACAGATGTTAAGAAGTCTGAAACCTATCCAAGGCATCATCTTGGACATCCAGCCATGGCATTTTTTGGTGAACCAGCTGGCATTCTTCATGCTGACCGCCATAATCTTGAAGCTTTTTCAGGATTTCTTGATGCTGAACAAAAAGATATGCTGCAACCAGAAGTTCTTGAAATTTGAAGACTAGGTATAATGTGTTGGATGGTTAAACACAGGAATTACATAGTATATTTTGATTTGTGAGTTGTTTGGCTGCAATTACTTTTGGAAATGCAACTGTAGGAGATATATAGAGTTGTCAAAAGGAATATCTTATGGCCTTCTTTTGCTGCATATATTTCATTTGACATTAACATCATACTCCAGCTTAGGTGTTTGCTAAATAGTCTGTCAATTCATATGGCTCTTTTTCATAATCCTGTACTCTTACCCTGCCTGTACATTTGCAGTTTTTGGTAATGGCTGTACCATTATTATCACATTCCAGTGTTTCATTTCTTGCAATGCAGACATAAGACAGTTGCGCTTGAATGACCAAGACCTGTAAGAATACTTTTTAAAAATTTTTGAACAGTTGTTTGGTCTGAAGAAGAATGGTATGCTTCAATGTAATCTCAAAATGTGCGAAATGGCTTGTAAGGTGCAACTTTTGGAAGTGAGACTTGTAATACACAATTTTGATATGGAAAAATTCAAGAGACTGGTCAAGAGTGCTTAATTATTTTTACAAAGTTACTGGAATAGCCATATCATCAAGTATATAATTAAGGATAAATTCTTATAATTTTTTGTAACAGCCAGAACCAAAAACTAAAACATATATTATCTTCAGTAGTAGGCTAGCAGTGGTGATAACAATGTGGTACAGTGCTATGCATATTAATTCTTTAATGACTGATAACTTATTTATCCATAGTATTTCATGTTTTATAAAAGTGTACTTCCCATACTAGGATGGGCTGTTTTAGAAGAAAAGAATTTTAGTATGGTATAAAAGTGAAACTTATTTTGACTGACAGTTGTGTATTACTTAAATAATTTTTTTTTATAGGGAACATCGTTTTTGTAGTTATATAAAAGTACTTTGGTTAAATAATGTAAGCATATATATATTGAAACTTGTTTAAATCAAAATATTGTATCTAAGAAAGGTGAGACCTTCGAAAATGATGCTCAGAATCTTTTAAGGTGTGGCATCGTTCTTAATTGTTGAGCAAGTTTCCAAGCCAAATTAAAGGTCTTGCTGTGATTGATGTCAATAGTTTTAGTTTTATGGCTTATCATTTTACTTTTTTACATGTAATGATTTCATGATTTATGCAGAGTGTAGAGATAGTCACACAGGTCTTGATTTTTTTTTTATTTTTAAAATATTATATCGTTATACGTGGCTAAGTTGATATCAGAATTTTATTCCAAAAGGTAAGGCCCTTATCACTTTTTCTTTTGTAATTAAGTTTTTCTTTTCCTTAATATAGACCTTATTTTGCATTTTATTTTAGGCATTCATTCCCTTTGAGTATCACTTGGATGCTGTTGAACTGTTGTTGAATATGTATATAGTGTTATGCTTTAATAGCATTTAGAAATATGTAAATCTGTAATGTATTATAAAGTTGTGTACATAAAGTTGATAACTGATATATCATGATTCACCTGTAAGATCATTGACAGAATTCATAAAAACTGACAAGACTTCACATTCATTTGCAGATCCACTCACATAAGTTTGGATTCCCACAAAGAAATTTGAACCAAAGAAATTTTCTATTACAATTCTGCATATGAAAAGTGTGTACAATTATATCTTCAAAATATTTATATTCTTGGTGCATACCTTCTTGTGACTAATTTCCAATATGCCTTGTCACATATTGTCATGTGCCTAATTTCAGGTTTAGGATCTGTCATGAAAAGATTCCCATGTTCATATATTAATTTGTATGTTAGTTTTTCTGTGATACAGTATTGTAATGTGCACCCAGTTTTGCCTTATTAGATATAATCCTTTACTGCCAAGAGTTACCCATAAAAACACTCTGCTGTTGAGGACAAGCATCAAAATATTAAGTCAACTTCTGGGAGCCAACACAATAATGATTTTGAATGCTTATTTTCCAGCAAAGTATTTCGTTTAATCAATTTTATATTGATTTTGTGAATTTTTCCAGTAACATTGTTATAGTATGGTGTGCCAATAAAGCTGAAAGAGATCTGATGCGTTTTCACACAATAGTTTAGAAAGTAAAGATTTGTATAGGTATTTTGCACAGTTTACAAGTTTTCATCACATCCACATCCAATTTAAATAAAGAACTGCAAATTACTAAGCTTGATTAATCTCCTAATAAACCAAGCCATTAGGTACAAGGGCAGATAGAAAAAAAAAAATGTATTTTCTTCTATAGTCATTGATGAAATTAGTAATTAGGTAGTATATGGTAAGAACCATCAACCAGGGAAGGGAGGTATATTATTGCTACTACCCACCTGCATATTGGAAAGGTAAGCGACTGCTGTGTAGAGCCATCAGTAGCAGTCAGGTTGCACTCCATTGACCCAGGTAACTGTATTTTCATTCTGCCTCACCCACAGGTGGACTGCTGCCATTCTGTCCACAAACATCAGTCTTTCCTTGTTACACACAATACTTGACTGCACAACTCATTCCTCAAAACTAGGTTTTTCTTGCGATGAGCACTATGCGGTAGCGCAGCCTCTTGAGATATGGTGGGAGCAGTAGATAGTAGGTAGGAACACCTGTCAGAAGTAGTAAGTAGGAGCATTAGTTGGAGGTAGTAAGTTGTCACATTAGGTCGAAGTAGCAAGTAGGAACATTAGGAATGAGCCTTAGATCACTGGGGTTAGAATTGCCCTATGCCAGTGTCCTGCAAAGGATGAAACTAAAGGTTAAGAAACGGCATTGGAGTTCAACTGTTATGGAAACTCTAGCCACGGTCAATATAGGAATAGAGGGAATATAGATAGGAAGATATACATTAATAGTGCTACGTTTGTCCTCTATACAGCACGAATATGATTTTCAATATATGAAAAAATCATGATATTGAATTTTCCTTTTGTGATATAAGACCAAACATCAGTCATATTAGTTATATATTTGGACAAACCATATAAGTTCCCTGTCGACTTTAGCAGTAGATCAGTTCAGATTTGCATATTTCTGTGATATACCGTTAGCCAAGTCATATTTCATAGTATCTTTTTATGAATAATCTGCCTTTTCATTAACCCTGACTAATTTGCAGATAGATATAACCCTTTTTAATATCTTCATTAGCAACGTTCAGTAACCTATTAGAACATTCAACTGTTTTTGCATTCTCCAAATATAATAGAACAGATAATATAATAGTTAAAGCTAATTGTGATGCAGAGCTAAAGACTATAATAGATCAAATGAGTCGGCGACTGAGACATTCGAAGTTTTCAATGGTTTTGTAAATTTCTGAGTCATTCCTTTTTTCCATTCATTATTCCTACACTTTTTCATATCTTCACAAACCACACCATTATGGAATAACCTGTTTATTATACCGTGATATATAATAATCAAGATTCTCCGGTCTTAATCTGTTTAAATTTTCCTTTTCAGCACAAATTTAATAATTTCCGAAGTTTGGTGTTTGTCTAGAATGAAATTTCACTGCCAAACTTCATACGTATAAGAAATGACTTAATTACTGTAGACCGCAAAATATGAATGAGTAAATGAAAACAATTACAGGAAAACATTTACGCACTGAAATCTCGAAACAATCAATATTTTACTGGGAGATATTATTAGTAAAAAGTTCATGTATGTAAGAAGACTTGCGGTTTGGTAAAACTTCACCAAAACGAGTTATTGTAAGTTATACATGACCAAAGATACATGGCAGTAGCAAAACATTTTTTTTAATCATTTTCGGACATTTCAGTATACCAAAAACACAGTGTTATATACGTATGAAAATATTTTAACTTATCTGTCTTTAATTTATAGTTTACTATGAAGGCTCTTCTCTGGTTAAGAAATCGAGAATATATCTCATGTTGCCGCAGTATTTACGACACATTGTGCAATGGTTAACATGTTCGGTCACGGAGACGCCCACTTTTCTCGGAAAGATAAAGCACGAGTATTATTAGGTTCTGTACCGTCGTCAGGAGAGGACATGTTAGGTGATCTTTACAGCAAAAATTAAAGGCTTCATAAGCGTTTGTGAAGATAAGTGATAAAAGGAGGAGGACCTGTGAGTACAAAGGGAATAACCTTGTTGAATTGGTAAGTTCATCTGATCATAGACTAAGGTTTTTAAAAGATAATACTTGTGGTAGTGTATTACTGTCATTTACTCTGTAACTATAAATTGTTTAAGCATACATGCCGTCTTGTCAGTTGCATCATAGGATTTTCTGTTGATCCTAAACTGTTGAGTTTGTCAAGTGTATCACACGGCATATTTGTCTACTTTTATAACAGTAGATCACATATGAATAAGCGGACGCAATTTCTTTGTGCTGAACAAACTGTGGGTGATTTATTGTGAATATATAAGGATGTTGCAGCACTTTTGTTACAGTTTATAGAAACGATAAGATTGTGTTGTAGATAACTGCAGTATTGTTATGTTGACCCTAGTGATTAGATTTTATAGGTTTTGTTGATTTTAATTTCGCTTATTGTATTATTTAATCTGATATTTTCTTTCATCATGAAAGCTTTATCTGCTCTTAAGGTATTACTTCCCATAACAGAAAAAGTATACAAGTTACTTTGAAATTTTGAAATGAATATGCCTCCTTATATGCATTTCTTTCATCTTAACCCCTAAGAAGGAAAGTAATTGAAAATATCGAAGAACAAAGGGACACAGAAAAGATAAGAATGACATTTAGTTTTTGTTTAACAATCACTCTCCAGCAGGTGTTGGAGAATATCGGCAAGGAAGGATTGTGAATAATTGAGAGATGTACAAGAGAAAGAGGCAGGAGGTTAACAGGTAAGTGCAGTGGCTGCAAAAGAGGGCAAATGAAAAATAGGTAGAGAAACGATTGGAAAACCTCAGGGATAATAAGAAATTGTTTTACAAGGTGAAAAATGAAGCAGTTAAAGAGAGCAAATGGAAGCATGGGGGAGGGAGCAATTAGGAAAGTTATGGCAAAAAAGGAGATGGATTAAGTACCCTGAAGGATTGCTGAGTGTTTTAATTGAAAGAGTGGCAGATATTGGATGTTTGGGTTGATGAGAATGTGGATACAATTTGCACATAATGCAGTGCTAATTGTGCACAAATTTCACATGTAAGTGCATACATTATATATATATATATATATATATATATATATATATATATATATATATATATAATATATATATATTATATATATATGTATTATATATATATATCTTTGGGGTGTTTGGATATAATAGAATGGTGTTGTTTTGTCAGAATTGCTTGAAAAGGACCAGTTTGAGTTCCATACTTCAACAAGCTATCATGGCTTGTCCTCACCATACAAAGCAAGCCCACATAGTCTTACAAGACGACTGTGTAGAGACATTCGCTAATGACTTCACACACTTAAAGCCTTTAAGTGTGGCCTTTAATCTGAAGAAGAATCCAACAGATATCAAGGGGCTTAGAGAAACCCTTCAGGTAGTAGCAGCTCGAGAATGTAAAGTTGGTCTGCAGCTACACTACCATTGGCAGAGACCTACAAATGGTGCATCAGATGACTTTCTGGCCATTCTTCTCCATCCTAATGCCAAGTAAGATTTTATAGAAGTTTCTTCATTAAAGCCCCTAATCTGTGTCCTGATTCATCCGTATTTTCATTATATAGTATTTGATACATTTATTATGAAGTTTTGCACTACAGTTTTGCATTGCTTCAAAGCATCCAGAAATAAGTTGAATTCCTTATGAGATCTAGACTTGGAATGTCATGTGAAAAAATGCAGGAAAAGTAGAGTACTGTAAAAGTTGTCAAAAATATTGTTTAATTTTTTTTCCCCACATACAAATGTGAATATAAATGCATTATGACAATTGTTATTTCAAGTTGTGTGCTAAATATTCTGCTGATCCAGTAAGTTGTCGAAGATAGGTTGATGTGCTTTCCTGAAATTTCATTGGTCTGAAAGTGTATGATACCATTATGTATTTCTTTTTTCCACGTTCATCCATAGCAGTATATCAAGAAGGGTACAGTTCTGAGATGTCTTCAGAATTATTAGACTTCATGTATTTATTTAATCCTAAGGAAGACTTATATAAGGTATACAGTGATTATATTTCTTTCAAGTTACACATATAAGTGTCTTTTTTGTTTTGTGTTACAGTACTAATTAGAGACAGAGTTATCTGCATTGTTTATTTGATGGAGTTATATAAACATTTAGTTTTTAGCAGAAAAATTTTTGAGTGGTTTCTGAACTGCGAAGTACATTTATGTAAGTGCTGAAAACTTATGGAGTGAATACTTATCTTGTTCCCTTGTGCTTTTACCTGTAATCTCTTAACAGGTGCCAGCTAACTGCCTTCAGTGGATGCCTCAGTGGACAGTTTGTATCTTTGTTGCCAACCACTTTGAAGGAGTTAAAGTTGGCCATAGCAAATGGAGATCAACTAATGCAAGCAGCCCTCGCAGAACTTACACATAGAATCACAGAATTGAGTTTCCTCAGTAAGTATTTTTCATAAGTTGTGTATACAAATGGTGATGGTAATTGGTACATTAATACATAAGTATGAATCCCAGAATATCATTTGATAGCATACAGTACTTGTATGCAGAATTTTCACAAACATAGGCATGATATTTTGATTTGAGTTTGCTGGCTTCTGAAAAAGTGAAGATAGCTGAAAAGTGGTCACTGTCTATCAGACAACCCAAAGCTTTGTTAAGTGTCTTGCCTTAGGGTGGATTACTACTCATAGACATGGGATCGTTCTTTGTCCATTTCTCTGTCAGTGAGGGTAGAATCAAAAGCCTTCTGTTTCAGTAATTCTCTGGACATTACTTCTATCCTGCTGTCCCTTTCTGTGTACCACAATTATGCTGCCTTCTTCTTTTTAAGGAGGTGATATTTTGGCCACTACCATGAGCTGTCTGCATGTATCAATGCAGCAAAATCTTGGAGGCAAGGCACACATCTGGCAGCTGCTCCCCACAGTTTGTGTAGATCGGCCAATTGAAGATTGACTATTATGATACCTCCTTTCCTTGAACACTTAATTTGAGCAATTCCCTTTTTTCTTTCATCTTTCCCTCTTCTTGTAACCTTTATACTTTAAGTGTTAGGTTTGCAAACAGCTGCAGAGCTATAAGTAATTTCTGCATCCTTATATTTTATTCACCCTAGATGGCCTTGATTGGGGCATGTTCTCTCCTTCCATGTCTTTCTCTATAAAAAGCATTGTGGTGAGAACTTTACTGTTTTATTGCTCTCAGTGACTGATTTCTTACCTTTTTAGGTGCAGGTTAGCCTAAGTCAGCTAAATCATTTTATGTAGTAGATTGCTTTTAGAAAATCATAAGGAAAAAGAAATGGTCCATTTGATAATTCTATAATTATTCAATGTTGCTGAGATGCTTTTAATTTTTGGCTAGTTAGAGTGGCCTTTTGTCACTCAGGCATTTTAGCTGTCTACAGTAGACTTTCCTCTGCATGTTATGTTTGTTCTTCAGGCCTGCATGTAGTGCCAGGCACTCCCCTTGATGTTCTGCACGAAGTGAAAGGACGGAATTATGGGCCACACCTGTTGCTTTCGGGTGTTGGAGATAACCATGTGGGTTGGGCATGTGATACTGCACGTAAACTCCAACCACATAACTCATGGTGGTAAGCTACTTGCTTTCATACTTCATGTGTAGCTATGTTATTTTCACATTGTATTTATTTTTTTTATTATACTTTGTTGCTGTCTCCCGCGTTTGCGAGGTAGCGCAAGGAAACAGGCGAAAGAAATGGCCCAACCCCCCCCACACATGTATATACATACGTCCACACACGCAAATATACATACCTACACAGCTTTCCATGGTTTACCCCAGACGCTTCACATGCTTTGATTCAATCCACTGACAGCATGTCAACCCCGGTATACCACATCGCTCCAATTCACTCTATTCCTTGCCCTCCTTTCACCCTCCTGCATGTTCAGGCCCCGATCACACAAAATCTTTTTCACTCCATCTTTCCACCTCCAATTTGGTCTCCCTCTTCTCCTCGTTCCCTCCACCTCCGACACATATATCCTCTTGGTCAATCTTTCCTCACTCATTCTCTCCATGTGCCCAAACCACTTCAAAACACCCTCTTCTGCTCTCTCAACCACGCTCTTTTTATTTCCACACATCTCTCTTACCCTTACGTTACTCACTCGATCAAACCACCTCACACCACACATTGTTCCTCAAACATCTCATTTCCAGCACATCCATCCTCCTGCGCACAACTCTATCCATAGCCCACGCCTCGCAACCATACAACATTGTTGGAACCACTATTCCTTCAAACATACCCATTTTTGCTTTCCGAGATAATGTTCTCGACTTCCACACATTCTTCAAGGCCCCCAGAATTTTCGCCCCCTCCCCCACCCTATGATCCACTTCTGCTTCCATGGTTCCATCTGCTGCCAGATCCACTCCCAGATATCTAAAACACTTCACTTCCTCCAGTATTTCTCCATTCAAACTCACCTCCCAGTTGACTTGACCCTCAACCCTACTGTACCTAATAACCTTGCTCTTATTCACATTTACTCTTAACTTTCTTCTTCCACACACTTTACCAAACTCAGTCACCAGCTTCTGCAGTTTCTCACATGAATCAGCCACCAGCACTGTATCATCAGCGAACAACAACTGACTCACTTCCCAAGCTCTCTCATCCCCAACAGACTTCATACTTGCCCCTCTTTCTAAAACTCTTGCATTTACCTCCCTAACAACCCCATCCATAAACAAATTCACATTGTAAGATACCATAAAGTCAGCTTCCACATACTCATGACTGCATAGGGAAATTTTACATCCTCATAGTTTGAGTGTATACATTTTAAATTATTCTGTTGTAAAATGTGATGTGATGTTTAAAATGTTGAAGAAATCTTTCCTCTTGTGCATAATAATTTGATGATATATTTTATAAAGTTTTCCTAGTTTGAACAAGTGTCACTTGTCTTACAGGAAGTATTGGACCTTAAGATTGCCCAACAGCACTTTGAGTAGGGATGGTTGTATGCAGCTGTTAAGGGGCTTGGCTGAGCAAGGGGTATCAGTGTGGGAGTGTGACATTGGCATACTGGTGTCCTCCCCCTCGCTAAATGCAGATGGGGTGCAACACATGAGAGGTCTTGCTAATGATCTATTGCAGTGTTCATTCAGTTGGTATGTATGTATGTCATTGCCTTTTTTGAGGATGCTAATATGTGCTACAAGATGTTATTTCTTCCATTGTACTGTGAGGAGTAATGAAATATCTTTCTGATCTCTTAAAATTTTAGTTTATTGTTTTAGTGGTTTCTTAGCTTATGAACTTTTTTCCAGCAGTGTGAGAAAAAATATATGGCAGATGAATCGGTTTTGTATGCCAGCCTGTGACTGAAGGATGATACAGGAAGTGATGAATGAAGACTTTTTCTGAAGAGGAAGAAGCAGTGAGCAATTTACAGCATCGCTGAGGACATTCCCCCTTTAGTTTTTCACCTCACTCTTCATGAAATATTTCACTAGATTCCTTGTTTGATGTTTTGGATCATTTTATATATATAATATATATATATATATATATATATATATATATATATATATATATATATATATATATATATATATATATTTTTCTTTTTTTTCGTACTATTCGCCATTTCCCACAATAACGAGGTAGCGTTAAGAACAGAGGACTGGGCCTTTGAGAGAATATCCTCACCTGGCCCCCTTCTCTGTTCCTTCTTTTGGAAAATTGAAAAAAACGAGAGGGGAGGATTTCCAGCAACCCGCTCCCTCCCCTTTTAGTCGCCTTCTACGACACGCAGGGAATACGTGGGAAGCATTCTTTCTCCCCTATCCCCAGGGATATATATATATATATATATATATATATATATATATATTTCTTTTCTTTCTTTCAAACCTTCCACAGAGCATCTCTATCAACTCTATCATATGCCTTCTCCAGACCCATAAATGCTACATACAAATCCATTTGTTTTTCTAAGTATTTCTCACATACATTCTTCAAAGCAAACACCTGATCCATACTGCTCTTCCCCAATCTGATTTATTTATTCATTTTGCTCTGTCGCTGTCTCCCGCATTTGCGAGGTAGCGCAAGGAAACAGAAGAAAGAAATGGCCCAACCCACCCCCATACACATGTATATACACACACATCCACACACGCAAACATACGCACCCATACATCTCATTGTACACATATATATACACACACAGACACATACATATATACCCATGCACACAATTCACACTGCCTGCCTTTATTCATTCCCATCACCACCTCGCCACACATGGAATACCATCCCCCTCCCCCCTCATGTGTGCGAGGTAGCGCTAGGAAAGGATAACAAAGGCCCCATTCGTTCACACTCAGTCTCCAGCTGTCATGCAATAATGCCCGAAACCACAGCTCCCTTTCCACATCCAGGCCCCACACTACTTTCCATGGTTTACCCCAGACGCTTTACATGCCCTGATTCAATCCACTGAGAGCACATCAACCCCGGTATACCACATCGATCCAATTCACTCTATTCCTTGCCTGCCTTTCACCCTCCTGCATGTTCAGGCCCCGATCACTCAAAATCTTTTTCACTCCATCTTTCCACCTCCAATTTGGTCTCCCACTTCTCCTCGTTCCCTCCACCTCCGACACATATATCCTCTTGGTCAATCTTTCCTCACTCATTCTCTCCATGTGCCCAAACCATTTCAAAACACCCTCTTCTGCTCTCTCAACCACGCTCTTTTTATTTCCACACATCTCTCTTACCCTTACATTACTTTCTCGATCAAACCACACATTGTCCTCAAACATCTCATTTCCAGCACATCCACCCTCTTGCGCACAACTCTATCCATAGCCCACGCCTCGCAACCATACAACATTGCTGGAACCACTATTCCTTCAAACATACCCATTTTTGCTTTCCGAGATAATGTTCTTGACTTCCACACATTCTTCAATGCTCCCAGGATTTTCGCCCCCTCCCCCACCCTATGATTCACTTCTGCTTCCATGGTTCCATCCGCTGCCAGATCCACTCCCAGATATCTAAAACACTTTACTTCCTCCAGTTTTTCTCCATTCAAACTTACCTCCCAATTGACTTGACCCTCAACCCTACTGTACCTAATAACCTAATATCCTCATAGTTTGAGTGTATACATTTTATATTATTCTGATGTAAAATGTGATGTGATGTTTAAAATGTTCCTATGAGTCTGTGTATGTACCGAATTATTATCTTACACAAAAAAATTCTTGATTTATGGTTCACCACTAATGAGAGCACATTGGAAAGGAAGACAACAATTTTCCAAAGAAATTGTGTGATGTAGGGTATTCCAGGAAGATACTGGGTGGATTCTTGCTAACACTTTTTCAAGGGGTTCTTTAAAAGCTGAGGGTTGCTGTACCAGTTTAATACAAGCATTCCCATTGCATGCACTTGTGTTGTTGCTCTTTCAGCATTTTGTTCCATTTATATTGTTGGTGTGTGTTTACAGGGCTTTTAAGTCATTTAGTGTTTTGGAAAAAGGTGGCAGTCTTGAAATTTTCATATCGATTGCCTATGTTCCTGTTTGATTCTGGGAAGTTCTGTGATATTTTTTTGAAGGGTAACATAGCAATTAAATATTGATTCTGCTTTTTTCTTTTAATTTAACTGGCAAGAAATTTATTGATTGGCAACAATATGTTGTTCATGCAGTAAAGACGGTCCTCTGTGTCTAGACCTTTCTCAATTTGGTTATCCTTGAAAGCAAACCAATAATGCAGGGAAAATTATGTGCTTGTTAAATTCATTGCATTATTGTAGTAAGCTTAATGTCATATCAGAAGGTAAGCATATACTGCACTTAAATAAGTATATTGACAATTCAATTAATATACAAAGGGTGTATAAGTAACGAATCCCTGTAGAACTGCATTCTCTTCATAACTTATGTAAGAATTACAAGGTGCTACCAGGATTCCCATTATTTCATTGTTGAATTCATGTCATTGAACAGTGTTGTCTGGAATGTCAATAAGAGAGACAATTGCCACCCCTTTCTTTCCCCTCTGTAGTAAGATGGCACCTTCACATGTGGCCATCTTCATTCTCAAGTGATTTCTTTAGCTCATCAATTTCTTTTCTTGCAAAGAACAGTTTTCATGTGATGCTTTTGGCATAACACAGTATGTACTCATGAGCAGTAAACCAGAAGTGGATCATTCCTTCTGAAAACTTTCCATGCATTTTCATTACAAACCTTGCATCAGTCATTTTTTTTCCTTGGGATAGAGTGAGACAAATACTATATACAATCTAAGCTTTCATTTACCTCCTTGAAGAGCTTTTAAAATATTTAACCAAGTTTATTACCGAGTATATTAAAGTATATACCTTGTACTTGGGTGTACTCAGCCCCTTCTGTATTTGAAGAGCCAAAATATTCTATGTAGTATATGCTTTACACTCGATGCACTTAGTACTTCTACCATCAATTTATATTGGATTTTAAAAATCTTTATCTGTATGAATAGCCTGCCTGTTTTGTTCAAAAAAGTCCTACACCTTTGTATTATCACCAGTACCACTAATACTAATCAACCCATTAATGACGGGATGAGAACCCTCTGGTTCCGTTTGGGCCTACCTGTTACTCTCCTTTGTCGACATACTATACCCACTTTACGCTTTCCTCTACCTTCCCCATTTTGTGTACCTTATATCCACGTTATAATGGAATTTTTTTTATCTTTTGTAACAAGCTTCGTATATAGTTGAATCAAAAATGGAACCTGGAGCTGATGAGTAAATTAGTTTTAATCTCTATAACGCATTAAGTGATGTTTAAATTAACAACAATCGTAATTCAATTTATACCATGGTTACACCAATATCAGAGTTTAAAGTTATCTTTTCAAAATCTGAGAATCGATACTTTTGACTGCAAGTAGTTACAAGATCAGTAATGGTACACTACAAATTTTAAGTAAAATTCCATAATTTTGTAATATTTGCAATTTCTTTCACTTCCATAGGCAGTAAGTCGCAATAAAATATTCTTTCGCAAATACCATTGCAACATTGCGAGAGAAAAATACTTTTACCAGTATACTGGGGGGGGGGGGTGGAAATCCTATCCTCCAGGTTTTGCTTTAACAAAAGGGAATAGCGATGGGACCAAGTGAGAATTTTCTTTCTACGGCTGTCCTGTGTTCTTAACGCTACCTCGCTAATGCGGGAAATGGCGAATATGTATGAAAAAAAAATTAAATTTCAGCTCGCACACCAACAGATGTGAGGCAGGTGTACGGTGGAAACGGAACACTTGCCATACTTCCACCAACATCGGTCGCCTAGTCGTCCATGGAGATTGTGTGGTGGAAGAACATCGACTTATGAACAAGTTTACTGAACTCATGTTCGTTAGATGTAGGAAAGTCAGGATATTCTCAATAAGTTCATAAAAACAACGAAATTCAATTTTCAACAGGAACACTATCTACATCAAAGGATTTTCAGGGTAAGTTACTCATACTTCATGTTATTAAGTGATAGGAATTACAGATGCGAGTTGAGAGGTAAGGAATGTCAAATGCCGGTGATTTATCAGATCATTAGTGTATGCAAATACTCCAAATTTGGCTAAGTGGAGGGGCAAATTTTGAACGATTGTTAGTGCCGTATAAATCTGTAATCTATTAACAGGACATATATAGACCATGATACATTATAGAATATATACCGAGAAGAACATGTAGATTACCGCGATTCAAAATGAAGTTCGTAGGTTCATGAATAAGAATATGGAACATACCGACTCAAAGAATGAATACCCTCAATGAAAGTTCGTGACTACTGAATGAATGGTAGTGTCATAGAGGCGACCAGGAGGTAGGTACAGTATCCTGACTAATGAGGTTTTAACAAGATTATATCTAAGGCAACCAGCCTTAGGCGTGCAGGTAAACGCTCTTACTCGCCCTAGATAATGTTTATACCGACAGCTGTAGGGAATGCAGCAAAACTTCGATTTAATTCATTCTCTGACTCTAGCTTAACTTTTTTTTTCTCTTTTAGATATGATTACGGGTCAATGTAACACTCACAAGTGGTATATTTGTCCAATGTTATTCACAAATTTTGTCTGCGAAAGCATATGGTTCCCATGATTCAGTACAATATCCTCTACGCTAATCTGGGATATCAGTTTCTGAGTATGCGCACATCCACAGAAGTAATGTACAGTCCATTTTTTTCCGTTATTGTCCAGCCTACGTTTAGGCTGTTAAAGGGGTATGTGGTAATCAGTGTTTTAAGGAGTAAATGACGTGGTTGCAAGTCTTTTAGGGCCCCGCCCTAGGTGTAAAGCCCCTGACCCCGCACGCTACCAAGGCCGAGCATGCCGTGGTTGGATATCTTACATGGCACATTCTCTGTATTTACTGTGGCCACCAGCAACTCAAGTGACCCTTCGTCTTACAGGAGTTCAGCCTGTATCCTTCACGATACCTTATAATCCTGCTACATCCCACCTTATCCAACCCTCCGCCCAACACACACACACACACAGTGTTCGTGCGCTCCATATGACCATTCGTCTCAAAGTTATCTAACTCGCATCCCCTACAACACATAACCCTTCGTATCACAGTTGTCGTCGTCCTCGTACCCAGCAACATCCCTCACCACATAACCATCGTCCCAAAGTTTTTCATCCCGCTGTGGACCTTCCAGCCTTCCCCTGACACCTCCCGTACACCGTGTTCCCAGGGCGCCGTTGTTCGGGTGTTGCCACTCAGTGTTGACACAGCCTCCGTGTGGAAAGGACACATACCATCTCCGCTTTCCGTGCTGCCTCCAATGGGGTGATGTACAGTTATCAATCTTCTTGTGATTGACCCATCTGCCTAGCTTAAGGGGAATCAAGTTGAGTAGGTAGTGAATTAATATGCTATCACGAGCTTACCCGTCTGTTCAACTTGTTTTTTCTTCCTTGAAATTGTCTTGGTCGTCCGCGAATTTGGCTTAACAGATTCTGGCACAGGACAATTATATGCTGACTCAGTGAAGTGCCGACATTTCAGCCTGTGTACATTGCGTTTGTCATCATTGATATTGGAGGAAAGTCAGCCGTTGCCACAGCACGGCACAGTGTTACCCTCATGCATGTTCGTATGGCCCCTTATGTTTCCGATTTATTGTTTGCCGGTGTACTGTAACAGAGCTTGATTAGTACTATAACTGAATGTTGTATTAGTGTCATAATTGGCGATATGTTGTAAGAGCCTTGTTGGGCAACATGGACACCTATGACCACTGGCTGCAAAACCTGCAGCAGTATTTCAGGTATGTAGTAAGAGGCTGATCTAAGCAGGGTAGAATGGTCAGTGGCTGGACCTGGCATACAGTACTTGTATTGTGCACTGAGCGTTCTTTGATGTATTTATGTAATTGTGAGTATGCGTACTATTACATAATGTACTGAGGTAGCGTGAGACAAACTGTGATAACCAATAAATCTAACAGTACAGCTGCACAGACATTTTTAGAATGAGAGAAAATGTTTTACATGTGTGTTACTTACTATAAGACATTTATAAACAAGTTTTAGGCATTCGTGTAGTGTTCAGGTCATTAATTGAAATATGATTTGGAAATAGGTATATCTAAAAGAAATTAAGTACTAAAGATTATTATAAAGAAGCTTTGTAAATGTGTAGATTTTTGATACAACTTAATTTACAAATTTTCTTTATACCATAATGACAGAAATATTAATTGTTGGTATAATGATTTTAAAGTTCATCCTTCCCAGATACAGGGTTTGGTTATTGGTAATGAAATTATCTACTGATAACCCAATGTAGATGAGATTAATGTAAATCTATGTATAATATGTTTATTGTGACTGTGAAAGGTGATTGGTACCGTAAATGTGTTATGTTCTAGTGAAGAGTTGTGAACATTTCACAAATGAATGCTAGTTTTTGTGCATAGTATTACACAAATTGATAGATTGTGGCTATATACTCTTAATCTCTAATGTGAACAAAAAGTGATAATCAGAAATCTTTGCACAGATCACTCAGGTCTCCACCTACCTGTGTTACAAATGCAGCAGAGTTAGCACTTTAAAAGATATTCGTAAAAGTAATTTCTACAGATACAGTACATTATATGCAATGGTCTGTGATGTATCTCAGTCCGAGAAGTAGCAGCATAAATCCATGCAGCCAGGAGCTGCGTTCATCCTATAAATTGCAATGCTGTGTATACTTGCATTAGGCTTTTAACTTAGTTTGCATGCAGCAATATGTCATTGATAAATGAGGTTCATTTTTCATCTGTATATATGTAGGATTATCTTTTTAGCAGATTTATTTATTTGTTACTGACTGCTCTCTGCAAACTTTGATTCTGCCTTGCATTTGTAAACAAGTAGATAACAGTTTATTGCATGTAGGCAGCCATGTAGCTGAAAATACACAATTGAGTTATTACAAATACTATAGAACTGGAAGGTCATTTCAGTTACTAGTTAAATAATCATGGAAGATCTTAGAATTCAGGTGAGCTGGATATTTCCACAATTTGGATAAGCATATGGGCAAAGTATATTTAGATAGCCAGGATTTATGCGAATGTTTTTAAAGTAAATGGTTTGTTTCATACATTATGAGTCTGCGTGAACATTAAATGATGAATAGTTACCGTAATACAATTTTTAACATACCACATAGCCTATTAAAGGATGAATAGTTACAGTAATATAGCTGTTAACATACCACATATCCTATTTATCAGGAAACTGAGCTGTTCATTTGCATAGATATGCTTATGGTCGTGGATTGTTTAAGAAGTTCACAATGGTAGGTATAGGACTATTCTTGTATGTGTTTGTACGAGCTCTGATTGGAAAAAGTAGATTTTGTTGACAAAGGTGGGTGTGAGTGTGAATATGTGTCTGATCATTTAGTATCAAGCAAAGGAAAATAATTTTTAGAACTTTCATTTGCAGGCTAGAGTAAAAGTAGATGGTTTAGAAAATGAAATGGAGTAAGAAAATTTCAGATTTTGGTTTGAGAGGTGTTTATACTAGGTAGGTCTTAATAATTCACAATGGGGTTTTTCTAAAGCACATTGCAATTCTCTGCTGTGAGTTTTTTCTCTACTTATATGGATAAGGAAGAACACATTGGCTGTACAGCTGATTGCTGGATTTATATCTTTGTTCTTGACAACCAGAGGTTTCAATCATAGAATTTATTCTGCATTGTTGTCCTGGTTGTCCAGCAACAGTTCAGAGTACTGTTCTTAAAAATTTCTTCGGTTAGCTAACTTGGTACACGTAGTGACCATCATTTGTTTTACTCACTTCAAGGACCAGATCAGACCATGAATCCAGATTCGTATATGTTACTGGATTCTGCCTATATGTAGTTGTACAAGTGAAAAGCCATCTTTGGTGAGGCTGTATATGTCATTGGACAAAAAAGAAGTTTTGTCTCATTGAGGAACTTCTTGCTCCTCCATTGCTGTCCTTAATTTTCCTTCTTGTGAAGAGAGTGGAGCCTTGAAGCTCAAGAGCTTCATAAATGGGTCCTAGTGGTTGTGCGATAACAACAATAACAGTGATGATAATAATTTATACAATTTATTATTTATTATACTTAATCACTGTTTCCCATGCCAGTGAAGTAGCACCAGGAAACTGACGAAGAACAGCCCATCCACTCATATACACACACACACACACACATATATATATATATATATATATATATATATATATATATATATATATATATATACACCCATGCATGCACATATACATACAAATACATATGCATACACAGACATATACACATACTCATGAACATACTCATACTTGCATACCTTCATCCATTTCTGGCGCTACCCCACCCCCACAGGAAACAGCATCGCCACCTCCTGCTCCAGTGAGGTAGCGCCAGGTAAACAGACAAAAAAGGCTACATTCATTCACTCTCAGTCTCTAGCTGTCATGTATAATGCACCGAAAGCCAAGAACAGTGCACAAGGTTTAAAGACATTGAGTATTAAATTGAATGAATATAAGATATTGCACTATGGGATTTTCACTGACTTTTGTTATAACCTTGGACCAATAATTATCACAATAGGAATAAGAAAATACTGTAGGGAGTTGTGTGCATAAGGGGTGTCATTTACCATGTTTTTTCTGGAATGAGATATTTAGTTTGAACATTTATTATTATACTTGAAAAACAAATGAGAGTGGATTTTGGTGATAAGATCGGTTATGTTTGAGATTTACTGCTTTGATATTTTTGAAAGTCATTCTGTTTAATAACTTTTGTACATTTCAGTAGGATGAGGTAAATCATTTATATATTTCTGAAGGTCATGCTTTTTATTGATTACAGCTTATTAAATATTATATGGGTATAACTTGATTAACTTCAGAGTATTATGGGATAGTCTTGGTTTGTGGCCTTAAGTAAAATTGACAAGGCTGGGAGTTCTCTCTTCTTAGTGTTTGAATTGTATGATTATGCATCAGTCAGCAGATTTTCAGATTACATTGTACAGAATTAAGAAAGGTTCTCTTGAGTGACTCAGCAACAAGAATATTGCATGTTCAGTTTAATAACAGGAAATTGGAGTCCTTGTCTTTAACCATCCTATAGGGCTGAGGACTCTAGTTTGCTGAATCGATTTCCACGAAAGATGCATGGCTGTAATCATTTGATCATATAGCCTGAATTTCATGCTTCCCAGGATCTTACTATTTAGCCTTATCAGGTCTTTCTCTTGCCCAGGCCTCACATTTTTAATGTTCATGCTCCTTTGGTACATCAGACCTTCAATATAGTGATGCCCTTAGGGCTGTAATATCCTGTCCCCAAGACGTTACTGCAGTGTCCATAGGCCCCAGTGTCCTGCATCCAGGTAGTTTTCTTGACCCCAGGTCCTTACTGTCCTGCTTTCATACCCGCAGTATCTAGTATTTAGCTACCTGGTTCATACTGTACTGCCTTTTTCTAATACATACTGCTGTGCCTGAGGTTCTTGATATCTGCCCCAGGCCCTTAATATACTTAGGTTGGTCCTTATTCACTTCTCCTAATGTCCTTAGTTCCTTGTCTTCATTACTTGCCTGCCCTTCACATGTTTGATTTCTGGTCTCCAGGATCATTACTCTTCAACCTAATGATCATTAATTATTTTTTCCCCGAGTCCTTGCAGCACTTGTACTTGCTTTCCTACTGCTAGGCCTGGGCAGAGTGATAAACCTCTTTTGCCCTGTCTCTGGAACAATAAAGATTTCCCTAATGATTCTAGGCTTTTTGCCAAAGATACCAAACGAGAAGTGTATATTTTCAAGGTTAAAATTTTCGAATATCAACTTCATTCGTCATAGATTACCTGACTTTCGCCTATGGCACCTACGGAAGGTTTTTTGCTCTATATCAAAATATCATTATTTTGGCACACAATTATATGACGCTTATAATAGCAAGGTCTGGAAAACATTTATTTAAAGGACCTAGGTTGGCAAACAAGGGTGGACTTATTGCACCTTAATGTACATCATTCCCTTGGGAAAGGACTTGGCTGTGTATCATGCCATTAAATAGCTAAATTGTTTTAGGAAATGTGTCAACTTTGATAAAGAAAGTGTTTAGATATACCATGAAATGACTGAATTAGAATACAGAATTGTTTCTGTGGTCTAAAAACTCAACTTTTTTTTTTTTTGTCTGTCGATATGAGAACCGAAAATCCACGGAAAATATGAGAGAATACAGTCAAATATGTTTATAAGAGGAGTTAAGTGGGACGACTGGGTATCTGAGGTAGATGGATAAGATCCCGTAATTCTGAGAAACCAGTAACTATGTTATCAACACTGGAGACGGACCTTGAGAAATTGTGCATGGAAAGATTATCCACATAACTTTGGTGTTACATTTTTGGTTATTTGAGGAAAAGCGAAAACGAGCTTTAGTAATACCTCTTTCAGTATTTCAATCATAGACTGATGCAGAGGACCTGTGTACTTTGTAGACAGTTTACAGAGTTCATGTTAATGCCACAAGTGTTCGTGGCAGACCCCGAGTACCATCGTAATTTAGAATTGGTTATATAAAATACTGAACTTTCATTGACAGTACAAATGTTACAACTATCATTTACGTTGTCCATTACAAAAGTGAATGTGCTATAAGAACTCCCATTTCCCAAAAATGTTCTTGATGCTGAGCTTTAAAAATCTCTTAAAATACCCTTGATGGGTTGTGAGTAACTCTGTTGCTGTGTTGTATTTTTCGATGACCACCTTATATAACCTTTCTCGTACCAGTAGTTATTCTAATAGATTTTCACGAAAATTAACAGTGGATTAATTTCGACAGAGTTTCCCTGCTTTAATGATTTTGTGAGGAACTGGTCATTTCCCAGCCCGCATTAGCTGAAAGTTGCAGCTAAAAAAAAAAAAAAGAGAGAGATCCTCATCATGTTCAGGTGAAAGTTGTTGGGGTATGGGCATTATGTAACTCAGCGCCTATTGCCATGCGTATCATATGAAATCATATGGACGTACACTCCATTAGATGAACTGCATGCAACTGCCTCATCCCTACACAAATTTGTTACAATTGAAGAAGTCTATCAGTGATTTGGAATGATTCCAGTCGCATCAATTGCATTTCTCTCAATCTTGAGCAGTTGATTTATGTAAGGAACAACCTCCAGGATCGTTACCCTCCTATGAGTAATTTTACTCCTATTCCGCCTTGAGTCCGTTGCTTCTGCCTTGCGGCACCTTAGTATTTGTTCTTCGAAATTATGCCCTTCCTCCTTATTCGTTCGTGTGTCTTGTGTTTTTAGGAATCACATGCCTATTACTGACTTCAGACTTACATGAGTTACATTTGTTCGTAGGCTTTTTCGGTGTTCATGTACTTGTGTCTGGGCGTACTTATCGAGGCGGATGTTACGTTGACCATAGACGGCGAAGGGGCAAGGAAGTACGGGAGTCCTGGTTTATGATTAGTTCTGGCTGACCCATCCCATCCTTTATTTTTCTCTTCATCCCTATATCGTTCTTTTCTTTCCCATACTCTCTTTCTCTGTCTCTGGCTCTGTCTGCAACACATAGTTGTTATGTGATTTTTGATTCGCTTGAGGGACCTTTGTGTGTATCCACGAGCCTTTCACCCCCACCGCCACCGACAGACCCTCACCGGTGCCAACCAAACCAGATGTAGTCTCAGGAACCTCCAACCCCTCTTTATATCTCCCATTGTAATGGCGATATAACAGCTTTAGTAGGACTGGTTGGTCATGGAGGTGGCACGTACTGTGTCATTGTATATTTAATTCGTTATATGTTCAAGCTGCGTAGCTCAGTTACATAATTCAGCTCCCCGAATAGAGAGAAAGCCGCACAGACAACTTTTGTTGTCCACAACAGTAAGCCATAGTGCCTGAGTGTGAATTAATGTTCTGTGATGTCGGGACGTTTACCCTGTTTGATTATTTAACCTTCAGGCTCTTGGGTCAGGATTGTTGCTCCAGGTGTTGGACTTCCCATGGATTGATCGGCGTAACAGAGTTAGGGGTAGGGCTAAGATTAGTATATCATTGTTCCTAGGGTGAATGGGTGCCTGCCGTGGTGTATTGTTTGTTATGATTATGATAATAAACCAGTTATGACCAAACTCATAACTTTTGGTTGCATCTTCAAGAGCCCCAAAAGTGGGTCATAGCGATGTATTATTAATGATTAGACCACATTGGTAGCATTTTTTTTCTTTTTGCGTGTTGGTGACAATTCAAAAGTATTTCACCTCCCAATATATATATATATAAATATAAATATATATATATATATATATATATATATATATATATATATATATATATATATATATATAAACTGCGAAGTCTTAAAATATTTCCATGTATGTTGGCTGCAGACTCCTCCCGTTCTGCAGCCCATCGTGTGTACCCGTTGCATTGCTGGTGTATCAGGTGGCAGGCGCAACACGAAAACTAATAATGGGAGCAGAATGTTGTATGATAAACACATGGAGATTGCTGGAGACAGGCATTATATATATTACTGTACTGAGCTTGGTCGTTTACTGTCAGTTGTAGCCGACGTGGGGACAAAAGGAGAAAGTATAGGTATATTGCACCAAGAAATTATGTAGAACGTTTCATGGACCATGAAGATGGAGGAAGTTTTGAAATTTTCTTTTCTATCGTGCTGACACAGAATCCTGGTGAGTGACGTTAACCACAACACCACGGAAGTCCATGTGTGTTTGTTAATGTGATTACCACATGTGTGGTTCAGGAGAGAATTTTACACTTGTTATTCCATATTTTATCTTTGTATACATGAATCAAGTCTTTACTCTTGCATGTACACACACCATTTTAAGCCAGGTAACCGTTTATCGATCAGTCCCGAGGTGAGAATGAACAACTGGATTGGGTGTAGGCCGACCGCTACGCCCTGGATCCCTGCCAACTTCGTGGTCAGTAACGTTATCTACTGTAGCATGGAGGCTTGTGTGTTAGGCAGCGCAAGCGTGCATGCAAGTGGCTGTGAAACTGTGGTTTTTCTTATTGCTTATGAGCTATCATTTGAAGCTTGACCCCGTAAGGCTGTAGTCATTGCTATATGCCAGCTGGTTGCAGTGTATTACAAGACCACTACTGTTACGGGTTTTTGTTAGGAGGGCAAACTCCACGAGTAACCATGAGTTTTGCAGTACTTTTTATTTTCTCTTTCTTCATTAAGTGTTGGACATTCATTTTACTATTGTTATTTAGAATGATAATGATAAACATACACACGTCAAAATGGAGATTTATTAGCGGATACTGCAGGACGGTACTACCCATGGCTTTTGACCTGACCTCTTCAGGCCGTAACACTTAGGGTTGGACTATCGTGACCTAGGAGTCAACTGAATTGTTTCGGTTAATGTTGAATTGCAATCTATGTTACATTTAGTGACCTAAATGACTTCGTGTTTATCTTGAGCCACGATCCACCTGTCACTAGGTGTCGTATGTCATGAAAAAAACTGACTGACTGACTGGCCTGCTTGGCTTCCTCACACTACTTGGGTTACAGGCTTCCTGTACCCCTCCCCTCCTCCCAAATACATATTCCCCTCACCCCGTTATGACTGACGCTTGGGTGGCGTGATGCGCTTTATTATTTAAAACTAATCCTCTGTGGCTTAAACTCAAATATTCTTTCCCACAGCTTGTCTGACCTAGCCAAACACTACCGATCGACTACCCCAGACAGCTTAGGACGTATATCGCATTTCGCATCTGATTAACTGGTGGGGATGTGTTTGTTGACATAATCTAGATATAGTTACCTCAGTAAGTGGACACTTGCCACGTTGTGCGCGTTCAAGGTGGCGTTGTGATGATAATAGCAATAGTAAAACAACTTTTTTTTTTTCAAAGGCTTTACACTCTTGTCGTCCTGTCTTAATATATATATAAAATCCTAATCCAGACCTTATTCAACGACCAACCCCGAGGGAAGGATGAACACCTGAGTTGGGTAAGGGCCGATTGCTGCGTCCAGGATTTACATCCATGCGGGCCTGATTATCGGCGTGCTCATGCTTACTCAGGGTGTGTTTGTGACGCTAGCTAGCACTTTTAGAGACATTCGTGCTGTACCCATTCTTATGAAATTAGGTACGCACGCAGACATCTATGACGGAAACAGCCCGGCCCCTCTTAAAGAGTCATGCAGCATCAGCAGCAGGGGAAGAGGAGTCGTGCAGACAAGTGGTAGTCAGACAGGACACTTGAACCCCACACCCCAGCCGGTCATCCCATCCCGCGCCTCCCACCCCGCCCATGAGCTACACAGTCCGGCACCACACCATCTCACCCACCCATCCCATGCACACTTTCTTTCTTCGCTCTTCCCGTATCCCAAACCCTCTCTGCCTCCCTCTCTCCCCACAACTTTGTGTTTCTCCATCCTCTCTCCCTCCCATGCAGCATCATGAATGAGATCTTTCTGTCCCATACAACCCATTGCTTGTACTCCAAGTTCTCCCTACAACTACCCAGCCCGAGGCCATGTAATTTTACCCATTCCATCGCAAGCGTGATAGGTCAGCGTCTGGTCTTAAGAAACTGGCCTCTCCATGTTCGCAATATTTTGAGTTACGTGAAGGCCTTCACCTCTCTCTCTCTCTCTCTCTCTCTCTCTCTCTCTCTCTCTCTCTCTCTCTCTCTCTCTCTCTCTCTCTCTCTCTCTCTCTCGTATGCTTTCTTCCTCGGAACTACAATTGCCAATGAATGTTTTTGAGGAGCTGGCTTGATGACTTAATTCTTGCAGTCGTGCTTAGCCTCTTGCAGAAGGGTACGGCCCTTGAACACAACGGTACCACCCTGTGAGTATGATTGGCCTGGCCTTTGAAGTGACCCATTTTTAAATGTTTTGAAATTGATTTTAGTAAACGTAAATTATTAATAGAAATAGATTGTTTTGAAATCAACCCAGTAAGCGTGAATTATTTACGCAATTGAAAGATGATTTAGTAACGACGAACTAATAACTAATTACCAGAATGACGGTATGATTTGATAATTACTGCTTCGATGCTGCCAGTTAGGGATCTTGTGTTTATTTATTCCTGTTTGCTGCTGCTAACATTTTTGGTGGATCTTTCTTGGAATTAAGGTTTGTAGGTCTGTTTGTTCATGTGTTTACTTTTATCGCCCGTTTTTTATCGTATGCGTTTGAAAATTAGATATGCTTTTAGCGTCTGCCCTGATTATGGATCTCAGACGACAGATTAGTAGTCATTTGAAGTTTCTCTAACCTAATTTTACTCAAATGTTTTACATATACTCAAGATGTCTTAGGAGCCAGGAGAGCTGAGCGACCGGACGACTATGAAGCCTTATCGTTTAATGCTTTGTAATAAATATTAGAAAATGTATTACTTGATGCTTTGTTTTGTCTGGGAAGGATTTTGAGTTGCCGAATCCTGTTTTTGCGCTGGTTGATCCGCCTGGTCTCTGGTATCGTTGACGTCATTCTTATGAATCATGGTTGGCTTGGTGTATGCATTTTTCATTTCAGGCAGCCAACTCAAATGTGCTCGTAGATTTGTAACTTGTTGGTGATTATGTTTCGTTGTATTATTGAGGAGGAAGTGAAACGGGGTACTGATTTGATTTTCTTATGGACATTAATTTTGTGTTCGTCCTCGGCTCTCAATCATCCGTTCATCATTCTTGTCTTCCGTCTGTTGTAGGCTGTATTTTATTCTCGATCTATCTCCGTATGTCAGTTAAGAGTATGGTGTGTAATTGTTTTGTTTGGACATCGTCTCCTCCGTAGACAAAGCATCTCTTTTTTTATTCTTGTTTTTCCGCTGATTTTCCTTTGGATTGCTCTAATATTCCTTCACCCCTTTGATGTTCCTCTTTCCAATCCTTTGCCTCTTCCCATAATCTCTTTTCAAACTGTACAAAAAGCGCTTGGCTCTCTAGATATAAGCAAGGCTTATAGTCATGATGGCTTCCATACCCTTTTACCGAAAAAATGTGCCTCTAAACTTGTACCTGTGCTTATTCGTTTGTTCCGTTTTTTTGTTTGAAAACATGAACTTTCTTGGTTGCATGCGTTAGTACATCTTATCCCTAAGAAGGATTACCGTTCTAACCCCCTAACAATCGTCCTGTTACTTTATCATCTACCAGTCCAAAGTCTTTGAATCCCTCCTCAACTCACATAACAGACACCTTGAATCTCACAGTCTTCTCTGTTATCACAAGTATGGCCTCTGTAAGGCGAGCTCCACTGGTGTTAATTTGTCATACTAGTATTTGGTCATTATCCCTGAAAGATTTTGGGGAAGCTGATGTAGTTGTCCATTATATATGTAAAGCTTATGACAGGGCGTGGCAACTGGGTTTCATCTCAGTTCCCAACTTTTGGCTTCCCTCCCTCACTTTACCAGTCTGTCTTCGTGGTTGTTAATGAATCATCCTCTCCCCCTTTCTCCATCAACAGCGGTGTCCCTCAAGGTTCTGGCCTGTCTCCTAAACTTTTAATAATTTTTATGAACGATTTCTTTTCTTGCACAAGTAACCAAATGCACTCATGTACGCTGATGACTCAGCGCTGCGTTCTTCCTCATCCTTCAGTACTAATCCTTCTCTCTCTCTCACTCGATCTGCATCTCGTCTCGGCACAACTTTCTCGATAGACTCGGACAGGATATATCAGTGGAGTTGACGAAATCTGGTTAATTTGAAATGCCTCCAAGACCCTATTTTTCAATCGCCCTATCGAAAACTCCTCACAACATTCCTATCTCTCGATGGTTCTGTTTCCATCTTGAATTAGTGAACATACTTGTTATTACTGTAAAATGCACTCGATCTTGGAAACCCAACATCACGGAAATAGGTAAGTCTGCCTCTGAGAACCCAGGTGACCTGTCTAGATGTCAGTTTAGTCCTTTCTGTATTTTACGTCTGGTGAAATATACTGATGGCGGCTGAAGTTGTCTGATCTCACCGGAGGGGCACTCAGAGTGCGTGATGTTGGTTAGCTTAGTCCGTAGTGCCTATCGGCTGCCGTGGTCATTAAGGATGTCAGTGTCCTTTCATATTCCCCGTTCGGTAATAACGTGAAACAGTTTTATCTACAGATACTCCTTCACATTAAACTCTGGAAGATCAGTAAAAGGTAAAACACATACCAAGCCATTCACAGAAGATAAGTAAAAGGTAAGACACATACCAAGCCATTCACAGAAGATCAGTAAAAGGTAAAACACATACCAAGCCATTCACAGAAGATTAGGAAAAGGTAAAACACATACCAAGCCATTCACAGAAGATCAGTAAAAGGTAAGACACATACCAAGCCATTCACAGAAGATCAGTAAAAGGTAAAACACATACCAAGCCATTCACACGAGGTTTAGTTATGTTGGCAAAATGGCCAGAGAAGCTTATGTCGTAAGCCAAACTTGAACCTAAGACTATTTAAGTCCGCCCTCATTTTTTCATGCCTTCGAAGACCTCCCTTTGCTTAAACACGGTGAAAAGCCACGTAGCTCCAGCATCAAATAACATGACAGGGACAGCACCACTTAACATTCCTGTGGTAAGAACAAGGGCGAAAGTATACACTAACACTGAGATGGTGGGGTGGGGGGGGGGGGGGCACATATATATATCTGCCACGTTGAACGTGAACAGAGAGTAGATGCAGTCAGTGGAGGTTATGTGGTATACCGCATGTAGCACGCGCTACATCTCTACATTGGAGTGCTTTATTTTCACCTAGGTCCTTAAGATCTCAGGGTTTGTATAAGCCTTAAGATACTATATCATAATATGATAGTAGATAATTATTATTATTATTATTATTATTATTATTATTATTATTATTATTATTATTATTATTATTATTATTACAGATAGGAAACTTTGTTCCTGTGTCATGTGGAGCCCCGGATCTTGGTACCACATTTGCTCCCTATCCATCAGGGGCCCATGCTGAATTCATGGGTCCCTCGATCTCCCTCCCCCACCTCTGTTGCCTGTTTCATGGTAACGTATTTTGATCACATGCAGCCATGTATTTCGCGTGCCGAGTCTGTGTTGTCCACGCCATGCCATGTGGTGTGAGAATGGGTTATCATTCCTGTGGTGGAGGTGGTATTTAGGTGTGACTTCATTGGTGATGACGGGACGTTGACGTGGCGTGACGTCATTGGCGATGAGATGGTGACGCGGCGTGATGTCACTGCTATGTGTCATTTGGAACGCTATTTGATGTAAGATTTTGGTCGTGGTGACTTGCAGTCGAGCGGTGGTGATCAGGCATGACCCCACCGGTGTTGCCGCTAATTGTACCGTGGCACTCGCCTTTCTCCTTCACACTGTTGCATTCTCCCGGTTCGTTCGTGCGTTTCCACGCATTGCACGTACGTGTTCATGCGTGCTCAGTGCATGGATTGTGCAGTTTCTTGATTTAGCAATGGACTTGTATGCATCAGAGATGACACACTGCCATATATATATATATATATATATATATATATATATATATATATATATATATATATATATATATAGTTGATATGTCGTACTTTTCCTCTACCGGATGTATGCGTTTGGAGGCTAGGCTGCAAGATCCATTGTTCTCTCGCGTCGCAAGGAACAAATGTGATGTAAAGAACTCGTGCCTACGTGTGGTACCAGTGTCTCCTGGCGGGAGTCATTCTCTTTCAGATGGATGTCGGGAGCGTTGACCAGTCACTGTAAAACCAGTTGGTAATGATGGTGTCTTATGCAGAAACACACGCAGGTTGCGAGCGGCGTATGTAGAAGTAGGTTGTGGACCTCTTTTATGTCACTGGTCATCTGTATAGTGAGGGTGTGTATGGGTTTGATTTGATGACTGTGGCAGTTATAGCCATAAAGCCGCCGAAATACTTGACCGATCAGTGTAGCTGTGTGTCATGCTGTGCATGTTGTGCCCTCGGCACAACACAACGTTTAAGAGTGTGTGTTGGCTGGTAGTTTTGGTGGTAGATATTCATGTACTCACACAGCTGCTAATTGCCTAAGGTACACTTATCTCAAATGTGTGTCGCAGATGTATCACCACGAGAAATCATCTATGTAGAAAACCCTTGCTTCTAGCGAGAACCTGTGAAATTACATTTTCCTGTTAAGCATCAGCTCTAACATATAACCATTTGGATGGAATATACTGTTCGTTTTACGTTTGTATAAAGTTCTCCGGCGATATACGTTTGTGTATTTTCGTGGTTGAACTCGACATTAAATATGAATGTTATCAAGTAGAATATTTTCCAAAATACACTCTTAAGACCCGTGTAGTAATTTATTCTTTGGCTTGCAGTTTGGCAGTGAATCACGTGAGTGTGGAATGAGAACGAGAGAGAATTTTGGTCTTTGGAAATCTGTATTTTTCAATTCTGTGATGGGGAGAGTCTGACATAAACGACGTAATTCGCGATAGTTTTCTTAGTTTGGTTCTTTCTCAGGTTTTCTTGATTAGGATCCTTCTAGAGTTTTGCTGGTGTTTTCCTTTATCTTTCTGAAGGGTTGGTTCTTTTTTATTTTTTCGGTTTCGTTCCTTGGTTTGGTTCCTCGTCCAACTTTCTTCGTTTGATTCCTAGTTTACTTTCTTCGTTTGATTCCTAGTCTGCTTCTTTGGTTTGGTTGCCTAGTTCGGCTAACCATCGGTAGCTGAAGAACCATCTCAAGCCCTCCTGGACCGTAGAGGAATTAAGCACGAATTAAGCATTTCGTATGCTGGCATACTTATGAGTACCCCCTCCTAGTATGACGTGCGTGTATATCTGTACAAGAGCTTCGGCTGGTCTTAGAATGGATCTGCCAAGTGGTGTCAGTATCACAACCATCCGAGGCTATGCTGGTGTCAAGCGTCACACCCACCTTAGGTTACAGCTGTTGGCATCATCGTCATACCCGCCTCACGTTATGTTACAGCAGCCTGATGTTATCGTCACAGTCATCCAGAGTTATGTCACACCCTGTAAAAATCATCGTTAGCCACCTCCTAACACTCGGCCAACACGAACAAGGTCTTACCACTCCCCAAGATGATTCAGTGACTCATACTACACCTGACTAGCCGTCGCAGTATTGCGTGTGTGAATTGATTCCAGTGAAAAACAAACCGAGTGGGATTTGGATCTTGTGCAACATACAGAACCGCCACACCTCTTTGGTGTTGTGAGTAATAAATGTGTTAACACAGGGCTTCATTTCCCAGGGTGATGGGGTTTATCAGGTGTGACAGGGGTGGCCTGGGTCCGACTGAGGGTTAGAACTGTGCTGGCCATCTTTGCAGGTGATGAATTTGCCAGATGTGTGTGTGTGTGTGTGTGTGTGTGTGTGTGTGTGTGTGTGTGCGCTTCCTTTGTAATGGGTTGAGTTTGTGAGACTGGCTTGTGTGGTTAGTATATTGCAATGTTTTGGTCTTAGTGCCTTGCTTAGCCTCATTTGGACGACGCTGCCTTAGTCCTTAAGGATCATATCAAAGGCCAGGCCATCATACTCAAGGGTCGTACCATCATGCTCGTGTCGTATTGTGCTCCAAGGTCATAACCCAACCCTGTCCGTCGTTAGCAAGGAAAGGTCAGGGAGCATTACGTAAGGCTACAGCGTTGGCCAGGACTGGCTGTGGTGAGGCAAGTGCGGTGGCCTCCACTGGTGGGGGACTGGGAGTCAGGGAGTGTTGCTGGCACTGCCAGTGTTTCTCGTGTTGAGAATAGAGTTATGCTTTTGGAAGCATTGTTGGTGGTTGCATCAGTGTTCCTTGTGTGAGAAATGTCAGTTTTTGCTGCATCGTTTCTGATATGTATTTTTGGTTACAGCCTTGACGTATGTGATGGCTTCTGCTTGTTCTTGTGTTATATGTGGTGGTTGACAGCATTTGGAATGTTGAGTTAAATGATTGAAATTTTGCCAGTGATGGACGCACAGTAATGTACTGTGTACTGTTCATCGTAGCCAGGTGTTAGTCATTATGATGAAAATGATATACAGTAACGTTTACTGTGTAATTGAAAAGAGGTGCATCTTTTGTAAAGTTTTGTTTTCGTGTGTGTGTGTGAGAGAGTTCATGTCTGGAGCCACCTGTCATAAATGAAAGCGACCACTTGTAAAGTCTTGATAAATGGACATGTATTTTAATGTGATTCATTTTTTGCACGTAAAGCTGTCGACATTATCGTTGACAGGTATGAAAGAGTATCATAGTCTTGTCTTTAACCTAATCGTGTGTCCTGGCTTGCTTAACAGTTCTTTTAACAAGCGATTTGGATTTTAAGTAATGTGAGTTCTAAAGTTAACTGGTGCTGACCTTACATAAAACGAGTCTGAGGCTAGGAAATCTGATTTGCATGTACTTGAACCACTGTACTACACTAGGACTTTTCTTATTTAGTCTTTCCCTCGCTCCCAAACACTTCCTCTTCCCGCTGTCTACATTCTTATCACATCAGTCCCCAGCGGATGTCGACTCTGGATATACAGTTAGGAAAGTTTGCTGCCGCGGTTAGTGTAACATCCGCCGAGGCGGCCAGCGCTGAGCCACAACTGGTTCCACTATTAAGGCAGACTTACCCCTCTATGAGTACCACATGCTGTCGTTAACCCTTACACTCCACACCACTGGTACACATACCAATTACATAGATACACAGACCCAAGGTCCAAGCGAGGTGGTCTGGACCATGCTTGGTATTTCACACCAGAGACAACTGTACGTAGCTATTTTGTAAATGGTGATACACATTTTACATGAATTGGGTCGCTAAAGTTAGCTGCGTATACTGCACAAGTTTACGTAGTATTAGGCTCCAGGGCCTCTTGAGAGGAATTTTAGTAGGGGGTGCAAAGTTTCTCTCGGGTTCCCTTCCCTTCTCCACTAGTCATCCTGTTTCCCCCCCCCCCCCCCACTACGGTTCAGTAGTGTCTACAGCACTTGCGTTTTAAGAATATTTTAACTGTGTAGGCTCACAAAATGTGAATGCTAGTCTTCAATATATGCAAACATTTTTTGAGATACCAGGAAATTCCCGGTGCCCCCTTTTGTACCTCGAGCCCTGGTATGATGTACCCCCTGCAACCCCCCCCCCTCATTGGCTGTGGTATTAGCCGAAGGCTGGTATGTTAACAAATGCAATAGAAACTCCTGATGCAAATTTAGCGAGATAAAAGTTTATGGTGTACCGATGCAGGTGGTCCGGACAGTGGCGGCTACATCGCCCTATTATAAAGCAACTCCCTGCTATCACGTCTGGTGCTCGACCCCGATCTTCGTAAGCCAACAAGTTTTGATAGATTATGTATATGCTGCTAGGTAATGTGATTTTTTTTCTTTGTGGATTATAGTTTTACCTTCTCACCCGAGACGGTTACAATTAGGGAAAATTTTGTCCTTGTCATGTTAGCTGTATATATAATTAATGCTTCCCGCCTCAGGAGACTTTTCTATCCTTATGAGATTCCTCCAGCCCTCAGGAACCCACAGGTCATGAAGTGTTATGGTGTGTTCGCATCAACGTGCAGAGAGTGCTGGGCACTTGCGTAGTTGGTGCTTGGTGTCTTCTCTGTGGTAGTTGCATCGTGGGCATGAAGTACCTGGTGGCTTGGGACATGTTGAAACAATGTTTGTAGTGTTGGATGATGTCCCGAGCGTAAACGGGAGAGTGTATTTCAATTTTTTTTCTGGGAAGTGTGTTTTCTGATGATTGTATGCATATCTGTTGGGATGGACTTTAAACCTGAGTTGAGAGGTCAGTTGTCCAGTGCTTGTCAGGTCATTTCAGTGTGTGCGTGTCTTTAGTATGTTATATCATTGGGAGTGGTGGGATCTGTGAGTAGAGGTTACTGAAGTGTGAGGCAAGGATAAACTTTTTGCTTCTGCTTTGGGGTGGGTGGTTAGTTTTATATATATATATATATATATATATATATATATATATATATATATATATATATATATATATATATGCAAGAGTTTTGGAAAGAGGGGCAAGTATGAAGTCTGTTGGAGATGAGAGAGCTTGGGAAGTGAGTCAGTTGTTGTTCGCTGATGATACAGCGCTGGTGGCTGATTCATGTGAGAAACTGCAGAAGCTGGTGACTGAGTTTGGTAAAGTGTGTGAAAGAAGAAAGTTAAGAGTTAATGTGAATAAGAGCAAGGTTATTAGGTACAGTAGGGTTGAGGGTCAAGTCAATTGGGAGGTGAGTTTGAATGGAGAAAAACTGGAGGAAGTGAAGTGTTTTAGATATCTGGGAGTGGATCTGGCAGCGGATGGAACCATGGAAGCGGAAGTGGATCATAGGGTGGGGGAGGGGGCGAAAATTCTGGGAGCCTTGAAGAATGTGTGGAAGTCGAGAACATTATCTCGGAAAGCAAAAATGGGTATGTTTGAAGGAATAGTGGTTCCAACAATGTTGTATGGTTGCGAGGCGTGGGCTATGGATAGAGTTGTGCACAGGAGGATGGATGTGCTGGAAATGAGATGTTTGAGGACAATGTGTGGTGTGAGGTGGTTTGATCGAGTAAGTAACGTAAGGGTAAGAGAGATGTGTGGAAATAAAAAGAGCGTGGTTGAGAGAGCAGAAGAGGGTGTTTTGAAATGGTTTGGGCACATGGAGAGAATGAGTGAGGAAAGATTGACCAAGAGGATATATGTGTCGAAGGTGGAGGGAACGAGGAGAAGAGGGAGACCAAATTGGAGGTGGAAAGATGGAGTGAAAAAGATTTTGTGACCGGGGCCTGAACATGCAGGAGGGTGAAAGGAGGGCAAGGAATAGAGTGAATTGGAGCGATGTGGTATACCGGGGTTGACGTGCTGTCAGTGGATTGAATCAGGGCATGTGAAGCGTCTGGGGTAAACCATGGAAAGCTGTGTAGGTATGTATATTTGCGTGTGTGGACGTATGTATATACATGTGTATGGGGGTGGGTT
This sequence comes from Panulirus ornatus, assembly GCF_036320965.1. NCBI lineage: Eukaryota > Metazoa > Arthropoda > Malacostraca > Decapoda > Palinuridae > Panulirus > Panulirus ornatus. Next base: position 4,383,154 of record NC_092237.1, read on the forward strand.
GGGCCATTTCTTTCGTCTGTTTCCTTGCGCTACCTCGCAAACGCGGGAGACAGCGACAAAGCAAAAAAAAAAAAAAAAAAAAAAAAAAATATATATATATATATATATATATATATATGTATATATATATATATAATTTTTTTTTGTCGCTGTCTCGCGTTTGCGAGGTAGCGGGAGACAGCGACAAAGCAAAAAAAAAAATATATATATATATATATATATATATATATATATATATATATATATATATTTTTTTTTTTTTTTTTTTTTTTTTTTTTTTTTTTGTCGCTGTCGCTGCTATGTGCCGTAACCTCAGGGACTTCTTTTCCCTCTGTTCCATAATAGATCTTGATGCAAGTAATTCACATTTTCAATAAATGCATTTTATTCTTTCGCTAAGTAACAGCGGAAGTGAAATGTTGTGGATAATTAGACTAATGTTTTTTATTTTACATTGATAATGACTCTTCACGATTCACTGGGGCGTCCACATCTTGACAGTTATGGTCAGTTTTAGTTTCTTTACATAACAAAAAACACAGATGATTACTGGCCTAAGAAATGGATGAGAGCCGTGGAGGCGACTTATTTTACGTGGAAAAGAGGAGGTTAAGAAATGATTCAGTGCAGGTAGGTATTCAAGATTATCAAAGGCTTGGATGGTCGTACCAAAGTAACTGTATAGTGCTAGATCAGTCTGATTTTACACTGAGTAATCAATGGAAACTCGTAGTAAAGTTTTACCTCGAATGCAGCAAATAACGTTTTCTTCTGCAAGAATGGTAACATGAAATGATTTACCAACTAAGTATTGTAAGCAATACTTTTGAGGACGTTTGAAAAGGGACTTAAAATGTTCACTATCTGAATACTAAGCTTCAGGCACACGGCTGACATTTACGTCGTAAAAGAAAATTCCGTCGTTTGCTTTTTTTTTTTCTCAGCAAAATTTTGTTTCTCGTCTACCATCACAAACTGCGTCGGAAGGTCCAAGCCTATAGTCTGCTGCTGTTTCCACTTTCATGGGTATTAAATTTATATGGGCGTGGGATGGCATGGACGTCTGTGAGAGGTTATCGTCACCGGCGCAAGGAGGCATGAAGGTCAGCTACCACTTTTGCGTGTCTGTGAGTGGTGGGGCGAGGGATGAGAGACAGGATGAGAGACCCCACACACTCGCACTAACGCTTCTCATTGTGCCTGCCTAAATATCCAACTTCTTCACCATCCTCTCGTCTGGGACGGTATTGGATGCCTCTTGGCAGGACGCAAAGGGTAGCTTGTGGCGGTGCAATCATGAATATGTTAAATTTGCGGGTCATATATACAGATATGGATGGTGGGGTTGGGGAAAAAGGCAAATTTAGGAACGACGAATGGTGGAGGTCGCGTGGCTACGGAGTGCACTGGCTCTCGTCACCACCGGCAATCATGCCCAGTCCTCGGCAACACTGCTGCTGCTGCTGCCTGTAAAGGACAAGGGAAGTCGAGTGGATGTTACAGCTGCTGGCGCTTACAGATGACCGGGAAACAAGACTAAACCATCTCTGATTACAGGAGAGGAGAGAGATTATGCTGAACGAAGTTGTCACGCATATCTTTATCGTAAATAATTATTTTTTTCAATTTTTTCATCGAGGATTTGCTGTTCCAATATATATATATATATATATATATATATATATATATATATATATATATATATATATATATATATGGTTTGATTTGAACGGTATGTGATATAGTAATACTGAACCTTTCTCGCTTATTGTGAGTGGGAGGTTGGTTGCCAAGGAATGTCTCCGTTTGGGTGAAATTCTGGAAATTATTAAAATGAAATAGGTGTTTCGATGAAGATTAATCATGATTGAAAAATGATGCTGGAAAGTTCAGGTGTTATTTTTTTTTCAAATAGGTAAACTTGACCTAAAAGAAGTAATCATACTGTGTTAAGAGTATTGTGGCGTATATGATATGCCAATTGATTATGTAATATTCTGTTGTTACAGGTTTTAATGGTAGTGAAACAGATTAAATAAGTATTGTTTCAAGATGTATGGTTCCTTGTGGTTATAAACTAATTTTATTTTGATTAATATTTCGTTCAGGTGGTTGAAATAATCAGGTGTATGCCAAAAAATGAAAAATACATGAATTACTCTTTGCATCTCCTCGGAGATATTATGTTCCGTTTTGTAATCATTACCCAGCAGATCCGTGAGAAGCAGTTAGTTTAGCCTTCAAGGGCAATATGGTGGATTATGTGACAGTCGTACGGCTGCCAGCGGTGCGTGTCAGTTGCTATTCATCCAGGATTCAATACACGGCCCAAGGACGTCACGAACCAGCGCCTTCATCTCAACAGAGGTGTACCATACTGTACCATTTTGGCACCCTTACCAGATCTGAGTCCAGGCGTCAGAACATTTTCGGAACATTTCACTTTGGAAATCTATGGAAATCTGTTCTTTGGCTTATCCTCCTTTATTCTAATTAAGACGGCTTAAATGGAGACGTTTCTCTCCATGACCTGAGCTTCAGCATCACACATAGGGGCTTCTGTATCTTCGAAAGTCCACTATATGCAGGAGGAGGGAGCGAGAAGATTCTTGGTGACACTTCTGACTCTCCGTTGGCGATATATCTAACCTTTGCATTTTAAGATACGTGAATGAGAATTAAAGAAGGAATAGATATGCCTTTATTGATAGATCGCTTCAAAGGGAAAAATGTCAAAAATTTTAATTCAGCTTTGTATCGTAGATTGGGAGATCAAACCTCGGCGACAGAAAATGTTTTGAAATGCCACATTGCTGTATTTTGTTTGTTATTTGTCCCTGATTTTTATGTTGTAATTTGCTGTGATTGTCTTCGTGGCGGAAATAATTGGGGCAGTGGATGATGGCGGCCAGTGGAGAAACTAGCCAAAGTTTCAGAGCACGCTATTACTGTTGCCACCGGGTGGGTTACTTGATTTAAATTATTTAAACCACCATGTTGTCATTTGTCTGACTTCATGGAAGATAGTGTCTAAACCATTCATTCAATTACAAAAGTTGAAGTTCAGAATGAATGTTAATTTATTAGTCCATTTTAACGGGTATGACGAGGCATACATGGCACAACGCATCCCTTCCCAAGGATCGTTAGAGGTGGGTTATAATTCGGTCAGTTCCCAAGAAATTCATCGCTCGGGAAGCAGTATGGTGGTCTTTTTCATGGTGGTATTGTACTGATACACTAACCAACGCTTCAATGTTAATTGGCGTTTGGTTGTACTCGGAAGATCTTGGTGAGGGTCCTCAGGCTTTATTCATTGGTTGATGACTGAATAATTCCGTATCCTTCGTAGGGGTTTCTGGAATAAAAAAAAAATGAAAATGAACACTTTATGGATGGCAAGAGCTCTCTTTCCCTTTGTTTTGAAGGACATTTTTCTTTTCATCCTTGGGATATTGATATTTGATTCAATATTTCATTTTCTGGATTATAGTGTTTGAAGTAATATTTAGTATCCGCAATCTGCTGTTTATGAACAAGATCTGGATATTTGTGAAAAAGAACATGAAAAGGAATGAAAGCCTTTATATTAGAACGACTAGATTAATGTCAGTGCTTGCAGATCAGTTGAATAAGGTATTGTGGATGCTACTGCAAGAACTGTGGTTAATGGGTAATATTTCAATCTTTTTTTTTTTTTTTTTTTTTTTTTTTTTTTTTGTCACTGTCTCCCGCGTTTGCGAGGTAACGCAAGGAAACAGACGAAAGAAATGGCCCAACCCACCCCCATACACATGTATATACATACGTCCACACACGCAAATATACATACCTACACAGCTTTCCATGGTTTACCCCAGACGCTTCACATGCCCTGATTCAATCCACTGACAGCACGTCAACCCCGGTATACCACATCGATCCAATTCACTCTATTCCTTGCCCTCCTTTCACCCTCCTGCATGTTCAGGCCCCGATCACACAAAATCTTTTTCACTCCATCTTTCCACCTCCAATTTGGTCTCCCACTTCTCGTTCCCTCCACCTCCGACACATATATCCTCTTGGTCAATCTTTCCTCACTCATTCTCTCCATGTGCCCAAACCATTTCAAAACACCCTCTTCTGCTCTCTCAACCACGCTCTTTTTATTTCCACACATCTCTCTTACCCTTACGTTACTTACTCGATCAAACCACCTCACACCACACATTGTCCTCAAACATCTCATTTCCAGCACATCCATCCTCCTGCGCACAACTCTATCCATAGCCCACGCCTCGCAACCATACAACATTGTTGGAACCACTATTCCTTCAAACATACCCATTTTTGCTTTCCGAGATAATGTTCTCGACTTCCACACATTCTTCAAGGCTCCCAGGATTTTCGCCCCCTCCCCCACCCTATGATCCACTTCCGCTTCCATGGTTCCATCCGCTGCCAGATCCACTCCCAGATATCTAAAACACTTTACTTCCTCCAGTTTTTCTCCATTCAAACTTACCTCCCAATTGACTTGACCCTCAACCCTACTGTACCTAATAACCTTGCTCTTATTCACATTTACTCTTAACTTTCTTCTTTCACACACTTTACCAAACTCAGTCACCAGCTTCTGCAGTTTCTCACATGAATCAGCCACCAGCGCTGTATCATCAGCGAACAACAACTGACTCACTTCCCAAGCACTCTCATCCCCAACAGACTTCATACTTGCCCCTCTTTCCAAAACTCTTGCATTCACCTCCCTAACAACCCCATCCATAAACAAATTAAACAACCATGGAGACATCACACACCCCTGCCGCAAACCTACATTCACTGAGAACCAATCACTTTCCTCTCTTCCTACACGTACACATGCCTTAATCATACTAGTGTTTATACAGTGCTGTTACAAGCTTGTAGATATATCAGGAATTTGCCGTTGAAATGTTGAAGAATTTTTTTTTTTTCATTTTTAAAAGGGCGAGAGACCACCATTCTTTAAATTGCCAAAAACCACACATTCGAACTTGGATTGCTCTGACGTCAGCGTCCTCTGCAATCCTTGAGAACTGAATTACTTAACCAGTGCTTCGCTGTACCACCCGCCCAAGGTGAATATTAAATGTCTTACTGTCTAAGTTTACACACGTTCGACTCTGTCAAACAGCTGAGAGAATATTCGACCTGAAATCGAAATATGTGGTTAGAATTCTAATTGTATGATGTAATGCTCTTACAAATGTGTATGATGCTATGTGGTAATTTTCTTCATTTTTTCGTATTTGTAGTGTTAGTGTTTGCTGTGTTATACGTGATGTTTGCCCAAAAGTATAATGGCATTACCTCGGAATTTGAGCTGTAGTCTTGAGCAACTCCCGGTTTCTTTTCGTATTGGTGACTTCATACATCCTTGAAGTGACGTGATTTTTTTTTTTTTTGACGAATATTTATGGACATTACCTCAGCGAATTGTTATGTAGCTTTGTGAGCACGACGGATCCATAAGTATAAAGTTTTTTGTTTGTTTCTCCACAGTAGCCTTAGATTACTTGTGATGAGAGTTTAGTCTTAAGGGAAACATTGTTATTAGTTGGATGTCTATTGATCGGGACTGCAGTTCTTCATTATTGATGACCTCCACTGTATAGGTCACTCATTTCCACATACTTTTATTTGTAGTCATGAAAAAATAATACACACACACACACTTATGATTTTGATTTATGTAGTGGGGACGTAATTATGATCATGGTGATATTTTGACAATTTTTTTTGTATGGGTGACGTCATTGTAATTGGTGTATTTTGTTTCAGGATGATGACCAGCTGAGCTAGTGAGAGCCCCAAGTGGCGGGCGGTGGCTTCTGCCACCAGAGTCCTACATGGACCATTCTGGTCCAATCATTGACACTCCGCTCAGCCCCTCTGAAAGCAGAAATGGAAGCCCTACACATAAGAAGGCCAGGGGACGGGTTCGAGGCCTACCGCGGCTGCTGGCCATTAATGCACTGGTGTGTGGGGTGGAGATTGTGTCCAGTGCTGCCTTCACATACATCCCTCCATTACTGCTTAAGGCAGGCTACACGGAAACCATCATGACAGTCATTCTTGGTATTGGTGAGTTACTTTCTTTAACATGTTTACTCGTATTCTTCTTACAATAACCATGATTAGCCGATATTTCATTGTTTGGCAGCAATTGTTTTGGGCTTCATTAAAAATAATGCACTTGATTTCAGAACGTAGGTAATCATCTTTGAAGTGGAAGGAAATGTTAAAGAGGATTTCTGTATTCCAATTTAGAGCTTGGGTTTTCTTTTCCCTCGTTTGATATTGTGTTATTGGAGAAAGAATGGTTATTGTCATTTTGCAAATTGATGATTATTGCAATGATTATGGTTGTGATGCTGCTGCTACTAATGATAACAATTAATGAGGTGATTATAAAGACAGTGGTAATGATTATTATGATTATTCAGAATGAATGATTGGAACAAGTTTGTTTGTAGTTTTGCACGCTGTGCTTTGCTTTTAGGATTTAGTGGAATTCTGAAAGTTGAAGGTCTTATATAATATTTTGCCCTTCACGCCTTCGTGTGTCTGTTTTACGGAAGAGTTTTATTTATATTGTGTGTGTCTGTGTGTGCATAGAATTTAGAATATATGCGGATGTATTTGCATGTGAATTTTAAGTTAGTGGTTGTTATTCCAAGTGTCTTTGTGAGTGTTATATATGCATAATTTTTTAGCTGTAAGTTTTCATGCTAATTAGTAACGATATTTGACCCAGCTCCGTTTTTGGACTTGATGACTGTTCCTCTATTGGCTGAGTGGAGCGACCAGTGTACTTCATTGTTTGGGCGGCGGCGGCCTTTTATCATGATCCTCTCTACAGTGCTCCTTTTTTCTCTCATTCTCATCCCCTACGGACCCACCATTACCACTCTCATCACAGGGAGTAATTCTCTTAGGGTTAAGTAAGTTGAAACTTAATTTTGCGTTTCTTATCCTTATTTTTAAAAGGCTTATAGGATAGATGGTTTAAGGGTTACAGTCAGGACAGTGTTGTTACTCTTAAAGTTTGTGGTTAGGTTGGCCTGAAAAATCATGAATGGTGAATATAAATGTGGACTTTATTATTGCTTGAAAGTTGAATAGATGTAAGTCGTTATCCAGAATGATGTCACAGGTAAGATGCTAGAGCCATAGATTAAGTTTGAATTGCAGACAGAAAAGTTATTCATTTGACTCTTAAAATTGTAGAATTTTATAATGGCCTCACTACCTGACTCGAGTGAACATATTAAATGCATATGACTAGATTGGACAAAAATACCATCTAAGAGAGGAAAGGTTTTATTCTTTTAATCCAGAACTTGTATGTATTGGAAATTGTTATAGACTTTATGTGATCTTCAGAACCATTACCAACCATTTTATATGGCATATGTGATGACTTTCTTAGACAAATTCAGCTTGGAATATGCATGGTATGTAAGTTAGATTGAAAATAAAGAAATCGTTTTACTTGGGAAATATCTTTTAAATGCACTTTATTTCGAAATAGTGATTACCTAATTTTTTCAGCATGACTATTTTGGCTATTGGAGTAATCTTGCTGGATTACAGTTACCAAGCGCTGTTCAATCCATGTGAGTCCCTGTTATCAGATTTGATGGCCACAGCACCAGAGTGGGAGCAGACTCGAGGTTTCACTGTTTATTCAGCTGGCATCTCTCTTGGATGCATATTAGGATACCTCATTGTGTCAATTGACTGGTCATCAGCTGGATTCCTAATTGGATCTCAGGAACAAACAGCATTCTCAGTCATCTTCATCCTATTTTTACCATGCCTGTTTCTTACACTTGTTTGTGCCAAGGAAAAACCCTATCGTCGAACTAGAGATCTGTTGCAACAGCCTTCAGAAGAAGTTTGTCTTAGTAAGAATGTTGCTGAAAAAGAGTTTTTGATAACAAGAAAACCTGATTCGACTGTGTGTGTTCAAGATGGAGTGACAATGCTTGATTTAACTAGTGATGGTACAACATTTGTCAAGGATAATCCATCAGATGGTGGTTATGAGAGTGGATCCAGTGAAAATGATGAAACTGCACCTCTTGTTCTTCCATCTTCAGAGATAATTAGATGGAGATTTCAAAGAATCGTCCATCAAATCAATCGTTTGCCAAGGATAACATTACAAAGACTAGTAAATAGTCTGTTTCGTTTAGTGTGGAAAATTATTAAGGTTTTAAGTTATTTACCCTATCAGGTTAGTGTAACAGTACCCTATCAGGTTAGTGTAACATTTTGTGCTACATAACTTAAGTTTATATAGAATTTGTGTAATAAACATATGTCCATGTGACAGTAAAACAAATAAATGCTTCTTATATATCAGCTAATGATAAGGTTTCAATTATTGAATTGACTGATTATGATAATGTCCTCCCAGATAATTAAATTACCACTGGACACCTGGAAAAGAGTTACTGGTGCTCCAACTGTGCTTCGCCGCCTTTTCTTGTCCGAGCTGTTTGGATGGATGGGCTTCATGTGCCACAATATGTTCTTCACTGACTTTGTGGGACAGTATATGTATGGAGGACTACCAGATGCCCCAGAGCACACAAAATTGGCTGTTTTATATGATGAAGGAGTCAGAATGGGTTCATGGGGCCTTTTCCTCCACAGTCTCACTGGTAAGTTGTAAGCATTCATTCTTTTAGCTTAATTCTTTTGGTCTTGGAATTTGAGACCTAGTGTATTAAGAAAAAATATTACATTTTCATTCAAGCTTTATTTTGAAAGACTTATTAGTTTGAAGTGTTCAGTTTTGTTATGTATGGAGGAAAATGGGCAGTTTACTATGTACACAAGGACTTTGATTTAGTCCATTGAAATTGATCCATGTGTTTTTGTGGTACACTTGCACTAGAACACAGTTGGTGGAGGCATTGATGTGCAGTGGAAATGTTGACTTCATCTAGAAGTGAAGAGGTTTTTAAAAAAAAGCAATTTTAGTCTCAATGTTATTATGAGGAATGCTGAAGGTTTTACCTGAAATTATAAAAATTTAGCTCTCCCAGAAACATAGTTTTTCATATATATGTACTATTGAATGTGTTTGATGATAGAGTGGCAGATATAGGGTGTTTTGGTCGAGGTGGTGTGCAAAGTGAGAGGGTTAGGGAAAATGATTTGGTAAACAGAGAAGAGGTAGTAAAAGCTTTGCGGAAGATGAAAGCCGGCAAGGCAGCAGGTTTGGATGGTATTGCAGTGTAATTTATTAAAAAAGGGAGTGACTGTATTATTGACTGGTTGGTAAAGTTATTTAATGTATGTATGGATCGATGTGGTATACCGGGGTTGACGTGCTGTCAGTGGATTGAATCAGGGCATGTGAAGCGTCTGGGGTAAACCATGGAAAGCTGTGTAGGTATGTATATTTGCGTGTGTGGACGTATGTATATACATGTGTATGGGGGTGGGTTGGGCCATTTCTTTCGTCTGTTTCCTTGTGCTACCTCGCAAACGCGGGAGACCGACAAAAAAAAAAAATTATTATTATTATTATTTTTTTTTCTTTTTTTTATACTTTGTCGCCGTCTCTCGCATTTGCGAGGTAGCGCAAGGAAACAGACGAAAGAAATGGCCCAACCCCCCCCCCATACACATGTATATACATACGTCCACACACGCAAATATACATACCTACACAGCTTTCCATGGTTTACCCCAGACGCTTCACATGCCTTGATTCCATCCACTGACTGCACGTCAACCCCGGTATACCACATCGCTCCAATTCACTCTATTCCTTGCCCTCCTTTCACCCTCCTGCATGTTCAGGCCCCGATCACACAAAATCTTTTTCACTCCATCTTTCCACCTCCAATTTGGTCTCCCACTTCTCGTTCCCTCCACCTCCGACACATATATCCTCTTGGTCAATCTTTCCTCACTCATTCTCTCCATGTGCCCAAACCATTTCAAAACACCCTCTTCTGCTCTCTCAACCACGCTCTTTTTATTTCCACACATCTCTCTTACCCTTACGTTACTTACTCGATCAAACCACCTCACACCACACATTGTCCTCAAACATCTCATTTCCAGCACATCCATCCTCCTGCACACAACTCTATCCATAGCCCACGCCTTGCAACCATACAACATTGTTGGAACCACTATTCCTTCAAACATACCCATTTTTGCTTTCCGAGATAATGTTCTCGACTTCCACACATTCTTCAAGGCCCCCAGAATTTTCGCCCCCTCCCCCACCCTATGATCCACTTCCGCTTCCATGGTTCCATCCGCTGACAGATCCACTCCCAGATATCTAAAACACTTCACTTCCTCCAGTTTTTCTCCATTCAAACTCACCTCCCAATTGACTTGACCCTCAACCCTACTGTACCTAATAACCTTGCTCTTATTCACATTTACTCTTAACTTTCTTCTTCCACACACTTTACCAAACTCAGTCACCAGCTTCTGCAGTTTCTCACATGAATCAGCCACCAGCACTGTATCATCAGCGAACAACAACTGACTCACTTCCCAAGCTCTCTCATCCCCAACAGACTTCATACTTGCCCCTCTTTCCAAAACTCTTGCATTTACCTCCCTAACAACCCCATCCATAAACAAATTAAACAACCATGGAGACATCACACACCCCTGCCGCAAACCTACATTCACTGAGAACCAATCACTTTCCTCTCTTCCTACACGTACACATGCCTTACATCCTCGATAAAAACTTTTCACTGCTTCTAACAACTTTCCTCCCACACCATATATTCTTAATACCTTCCACAGAGCATCTCTATCAACTCTATCATATGCCTTCTCCAGATCCTTAAATGCTACATACAAATCCATTTGCTTTTCTAAGTATTTCTCACATACATTCTTCAAAGCAAACACCTGATCCACACATCCTCTACCACTTCTGAAACCACACTGCTCTTCCCCAATCTGATGCTCTGTACATGCCTTCACCCTCTCAATCAATACCCTCCCATATAATTTACCAGGAATACTCAACAAACTTATACCTCTGTAATTTGAGCACTCACTCTTATCCCCTTTGCCTTTGTACAATGGCACTATGCACGCATTCCGCCAATCCTCAGGCACCTCACCATGAGTCATACATACATTAAATAACCTTACCAACCAGTCAACAATACAGTCACCCCCTTTTTTAATAAATTCCACTGCAATACCATCCAAACCTGCTGCCTTGCCGGCTTTCATCTTCCGCAAAGCTTTCACTACCTCTTCTCTGTTTACCAAATCATTTTCCCTAACCCTCTCACTTTGCACACCGCCTCGACCAAAACACCCTATATCTGCCACTCTATCATCAAACACATTCAGCAAACCTTCAAAATACTCACTCCATCTCCTTCTCACATCACCACTACTTGTTATCACCTCCCCATTTGTGCCCTTCACTGAAGTTCCCATTTGCTCCCTTGTCTTACGCACTTTATTTACCTCCTTCCAGAACATCTTTTTATTCTCCCTAAAATTTAATGATACTCTCATTTGCCCTTTTTTTCACCTCTTGCACCTTTCTCTTGACCTCCTGTCTCTTTCTTTTATACATCTCCCACTCAATTGCATTTTTTCCCTGTAAAAATCGTCCAAATGCCTCTCTCTTCTCTTTCACTAATACTCTTACTTCTTCATCCCACCACTCACTACCCTTTCTAATCAACCCACCTCCCACTCTTCTCATTATTATTATTATTATTATTAGGGAAGAAAGAAAGGTTAGTTCAAGTGTGAGTTTGAATGGATTCACTGAAGGAAGTGAGGTATTTTAGATTGCTGAAAGTGGACATGGCAGCTGTGCTGCTGAATTGAACCCAAGGTTTGATGAGAGAGCAGTGGTTCTTGATGCATAAAGGAGAGCATGGAAAGAGAGGTTAATGTTCATAGGTGACAAGATGGGTATTTTTGATGGTAGAGTAGCTCCATTTGAGCAATATGGGTATGAGGTGTGGGTCATAAATGAAATTATTTGAAATGGTGAATTGTTTTGGAAATTAGATGCATAAGGACAGTATGTGGTGTGAAGAGGGTTAATCAAGTAAAGAATGATAAGGTAAGAAAGAGGTGCAATAGTGAGAAGAATATGGCTGAGAAGCTGAAGAGGTTGTGTTGAAAATGGTTGGACATATTGAGAGCATGAGTGAAAAGAGACTGACAAAAAGGGTATGTATCAGAGTGTTAAAGAAGGAACAAGGATGAGATGGGAAATTGGAGTATATGCGGCATACAGGGGAGAGCATGCTGTCCATGGGCTGAAGTGGTTAGGGAAATCATGGAAAGGTCCGCAGGGTTTGGTTGTGGATAGGTGGGTCTGGTTTCTGTGCATTTTGGGAGTGGATGTGGGCAAATGAGGCTATATCTTCATCTCTACCTTGCTAATGTAGGGAACAGTATAGAGTGTATCTGAAAACATCATTTAACTTTATAAAACAGAAAACATTGAGAGCATTCCCTGAATACCCTTAAAACAAGTATCAAACATTGCCAATGGATTGTTTTATTCTCAGGGCTTTCAGAAAATAGTTGAAGTTAAGGAATAGGTGATAAGTTATTTTGAAAACTGGATCATTTGCCACTAAACAACATATGGATTTCATTGTGGCATTGCAGTTAGTAGAATGATCAAAAGAATTAAATCCTCTCCTTTCATTTTGCTCTTGAAAATACTTGTATTCATATTTAGTATTATTTAGAAAACTGAGATAATCTCAAGACTAGAACTTGGTGAAGATGTTTGGCTGAAGTGTGTAGAAAGTTTCTGTATTTTTGTACTGGTAACTACTAACATTTTTGTGACTGGTTTCAAATTAATGGTATATATATTTTTTTCAGCATGTTTATATGCGTTTTGTATTCAACAACACATTGTACGCCTAGTTGGTCATCGCACCGTTTTCATTGGAGGTTTATTTATCTTCACGATTGCCATGGCTGCAACAATCATCTCTCCAACAATAACATATCTAAATGTAGTAACAGCTTTATCTGGAATAGGATTTGCTGCACTTACATCAACACCAAACATGTTAGTCACGCTCTACAACTCTGATAGACATGTAAGTGATTTTCTTATGAGTTACCTTGTAAGTGATACGTAGTGCATTCATTTGTAAAAGTGAGGACCAAGGCTTTGTGTAAAGTGTTTTTGTGAACAATGGGGAATCCTTCCAAATGTATTTTTTTTCATTGCTATTTCATGAATACTCTTGTGATATTGTTCATATACTCCTTGTTGAACCACATCATTGATGGTTTTCATTCATTTTGGAAAAGTCTGTATGCCTCTGTAATCCATAAGTGTTTGGTGTGGCATAGTTGGAATTAGGGCAGTATAATAGAGTGTTGTAGGAAAGGCAAGTTGTGCAAGACAATTTTTCCTGAATAGTTTCATTGGTTTTCCTGTTGCTTCATCAATTCTTTTAGGATCTGCATGATGATGAATTAATATCATCCAAGGAAACCAGTGTGTATAGAATCTTTCTAACATCACTTTGATCTTTTCCACAGTTATACCTATGGGATGACAGCAACACACATTGGGGTGAAGAAAAGGGACTCAGCACTGATGTAGCTGTGCTGGATACTGCTTACTTCTTGTCCCAGATAGTATTATCCATATTTATGGGACCAATAGTTGACTTGACTGGCTCTGCTGTCCCATACATGGTTGTGGCAACATTAACTGGAATAGTCTCCGTGTACTGTGGTACTCGAGTGGTGTTCACCGATTGTCACTTGAAGCAACTCAGGGCTGGAGCCTTTTAATGTGTTGATCTTTGTGGCCTTAAGAACTTATGTGTGTGTCACATAGTTTTGAGCCTTGAATAACATGAACTTTATTCTTAGATACTTATTATAATTGTTTAGTCAGAAATGCTAATATTCTTTTGATAATTGATTCCTGAATAAAGGGAAGTGGCTCGAATCACATTAATGTGAATGATACTTTTTATCATGAAATAGCACATTGTTATAAGAAATATTTTTTGTATCAGGTTTATGAGATTGCCGTGAAGATTATTTTGAATTTTGCAATATATGATTTCAGTTTTGCAGTAAATTTATTACATTCAGTTTCATGGTTTCAGTTGATGATCATTTATCATTTTTGTATTTGTAAAGACAACTAAGTGAACGAAATAAATGATATATCTCCTCTGAAACAGATTGAACTTTTGAATTTAATGAATTTCTTGATGGGGCAAATTTAAGATGAGAAAGACAAGGGGATGAGGTTCCTCGTCATTGCCCAGCATAAACAGATAACTGTGAATAGCTTATTTAGTGGTGTTATGTAGTTCTGATTGAAATTGATTTATGCATTAGCTCTTTTGCCTTCTTTGATACATTCTTGTTTTGTGCCACCTACTGTTCATATTTGTTATATGATAAATCTTTATATGCGCATTTTTCATATAATTATGATACTATTTTCACAGTAAAGTTTCTTGACAAGATAGCTTAAGATGAACAGGTTCACCCATTAATTTTTGGTTTCATTCTTGAATATTTATTCCATCATTCGTAAAATGTTATCATAAAATTTTCCCTTCACATATTAATTTGCTATTAATCATATTTCTAGCAACATTCATTCATCCTAAAGAAAGACGATTTCAAAAATTAGCATAGCTATTCTTTTAACACCTGTAGAGGTATCAAAAGCTGTCTGTAGAAGTATCTTTTCTCCATACTCTTTGACATATTACACTTAATTCATTTGACAAAAAGGATCAAAAAAAGGCAAAATGAACTTTGCTCTTATAAATTTGTCATTTATTTCAATTGGTAAACAACAGCAGTTGAAACGTTAGAATTGAACTTTGCCGTACGTAAAATGAAGACATTATTCACACTAATCTGCAGAATGTTTTTTAAAGAATGTGCAAGCCAATTGAAATCTGCTAAGTCAGCACAGAATATTGACACATTAGTAACATTGTTCTGTATTTAGCACAAGATATTATTTTTTTTTTTTTTTTTTTTTTTTTTTTATACTTTGTCGCTGTCTCCCGCGTCTGCGAGGTAGCGCAAGGAAACAGACGAAAGAAATGGCCCAACCCCCCCCCCCCCCATACACATGTACATACACATGTCCACACACGTGTATACATACCTACACAGCTTTCCATGGTCCACCCCAGACGCCTCACATGCCTTGATTCACTCCACTGACAGCACGTCAACCCCTGTATACCACATCGCTCCAATTCACTCTATTCCTTGCCCTCCTTACACCCTCCTGCATGTTCAGGCCCCGATCACACAAAATCTTTTTCACTCCATCTTTCCACCTCCAATTTGGTCTCCCTCTTCTCCTCGTTCCCTCCACCTCCGACACATATATCCTCTTGGTCAATCTTTCCTCACTCATTCTCTCCATGTGCCCAAACCATTTCAAAACACCCTCTTCTGCTCTCTCAACCACGCTCTTTTTATTTCCACACATCTCTCTTACCCTTACGTTACTTACTCGATCAAACCACCTCACACCACACATTGTCCTCAAACATCTCATTTCCAGCACATCCATCCTCCTGCGCACAACTCTATCCATAGCCCACGCCTCGCAACCATACAACATTGTTGGAACCACTATTCCTTCAAACATACCCATTTTTGCTTTCCGAGATAATGTTCTCGACTTCCACACATTTTTCAAGGCTCCCAAAATTTTCGCCCCCTCCCCCACCCTATGATCCACTTCCGCTTCCATGGTTCCATCCGCTGACAGATCCACTCCCAGATATCTAAAACACTTCACTTCCTCCAGTTTTTCTCCATTCAAACTTACCTCCCAATTGACTTGACCCTCAACCCTACTGTACCTAATAACCTTGCTCTTATTCACATTTACTCTTAACTTTCTTCTTCCACACACTTTACCAAACTCAGTCACCAGCTTCTGCAGTTTCTCACATGAATCAGCCACCAGCGCTGTATCATCAGCGAACAACAACTGACTCACTTCCCAGGCTCTCTCATCCCCAACAGACTTCATACTTGCCCCTCTTTCCAGGACTCTTGCATTCACCTCCCTAACAACCCCATCCATAAACAAATTAAACAACCATGGAGACATCACACACCCCTGCCGCAAACCTACATTCACTGAGAACCAATCACTTTCCTCTCTTCCTACACGTACACATGCCTTACATCCTCGATAAAAACTTTTCACTGCTTCTAACAACTTGCCTCCCACACCATATATTCTTAATACCTTCCACAGAGCATCTCTATCAACTCTATCATATGCCTTCTCCAGATCCATAAATGCTACATACAAATCCATTTGCTTTTCTAAGTATTTCTCACATACATTCTTCAAAGCAAACACCTGATCCACACATCCTCTACCACTTCTGAAATTGTTTCCAATTTTTTGTAATTCCTGACAATCTTAAATGGATATACAGCATATGAAATATGATCCAAGTTATGTTTAACTCCAAGTTGATGAGATCAGATATCATTATGTGCATATAGAGATGAATGTCAAGATTAGTAGGTTTGAATAATAACCAAGCACAGATGATCAAGAGTACTGTATAAGCTAACTACTGAAATTTTTTTTATACAAAGCACCTTCGATTATAAGAGTGAGTGTGTATAACAATAGATAATGCACATACCATATAGAATTTGGTTGAAGGAAGCTTCGATAAAAACGATAGTTCTCTGATGCAGTGGATTAGCTCCAAATGGGTAAAGAATCAACATAGGACTGTGAAGATTACTTTGAATTTTTTATCTTGAAAGGTTTGACAAGATCCTCATGAATGACTAAGCAAATGATAAGAAAAAGGACGGGCATTTCACCCACAGAGGATTCTTTTCTGTGCTAGTGTTTGCAATTTGGCACTGTATAAGTTCCACAGACTCTTGGGTGCAACACCGTCCTTCAGAAATTCTTGTATCCCAGATCTGTCGTGATTATTACCTTTATTTTTATTTCTGTTTTTTCTATACTTACTTATGAATGAAACCTCATTTTGTTCTCATGACTTGTAGATTTTTAGTCAAAATGACTGTCTTTGGTGGGATTGGGGTGGGGGTCTTTTATGCATGAAAGTGTAATGGTCAGAATTAAATCAATGGATAAGATTAGCATGCTACACCAAGCTGTGAATACAGGGCAAAGCATACATAAATTTAATGTGGAATGCATTTTAGTCTTATGCTTAGGCCACCCATCTCTCAGATTATCCAGGGACTTGCCAAAGACAAGACTCATACAAACTGCTGCCCAGATAGAAGCATGTAAACATAAGATGCTTTATTAAGTGTATCATGTGAATTAAGCTTGAATTTTCTTTTTTCTCGAAGATATTATATAGTTACAGTTCTACTAGGAATTTAGTATGCAGGTGAAAAATTCTTTAAAGTTTATTTTTTCATTAATTGTTGAATTAGATTTATTTTTTGCCAGTTGTATATTTTCATTAATTATAGTTAGATTTTTTCACTTAACATGATCCAAAGCTTTATAGTCTTTTTCATACATGTTGTTATTATGATGAAAGATCCCACGAAAACCCTTTGAATTCTTTTTCATACTTTAATCTTTGAAAAAAGGTAAGCATCAGTAACAGACAAATAACAGCTCCTTTTGTTCCCAACTACATTTTAACAGTCATATACAGTGCACCAAAACCAGATTCCATCACCCACATCTAACTGCCAAGGATCACACAGATTAATTACATCATTACTCTGATGTTTCAGCCCCTTGACAGAATGTTGCCCTATATATTCCATATCACTTCAGCTTACTCCATCTCACACGTGCCATTTCCTGCATGAGTGAGATAGTGACAAGAACAGATGATTGAGCTTTAGAAGGAAAATTCCTCCCTTGGCTCCCTGCTTTATTCCTCCTCTTAGAAGGTTATACAGAGGTGAAGGATTTCCAGCCATCTGCTCTCGCCCCTCTTAGTTGCTTTCTACGACATGCAAGGAATATGTGGGCATTATTCTTTCTCCTGTGTTTCCGGGGATATATATAGGCTATGACAAGTTTTGCTAAAATGTCAAGGCTAGTGGATGGCACTCAGTGCACATCTTGCTTGTTGAAGTTTACTCATCTGTGCAAACACCTACATTACATCTGTTTTGGGTTCATGTGGGACTGATTTTAAATGTTTCTGTAGTTTCATGCTTGCTTCTTATTTCTCTACGTAGTATATTAAACAGCCATTGTGTATTCCTGGCTTGACTTTCATATTTTTTGTTTGATTTATTTTTGGTATGTTCCTAGGTATTCTTGGAGATGCAATGACTTTTGTCTACCTTACTGAGAGGCTTTCACATCAGTAGATTTTCCTTCATACCTTCAAACTGATGCACAGAACCATGTATAACTTTGGAAAGAATTCTTCATTTAGTGGATTGGCCAGTTCTAAGAAGAGGTAACATAGACATTATGGGTGGGAGGGGCAAGGAAGTGGATACCATAGGCATGATGAATCTCAAGAGAAGGCTCATCACCATCCATCGTAGTATTTAACGGGCTACTGGGGGCCTCTTGGCAGCTTCAGTGATGTATCATATGTTGAAGTGTCATCAGTAGTTAGCCAAGAAAATCTAAAATGTGCACAGAATTCAGCTTGTGGAAGGAGATTACATTTGTAAATTGAAACCTATGTAAGTGTCAATTTATACCTTTGGTATCCAAAATAGTTAAGCAGTGTTGATAATGACCTGAAGGATGTGTAATGAAAATAAAGTTAAGCTTTGTGACATTATAATATCTTTTAACAAAATACGTTTTTACCAGAAAAATGAGATCTATAGCTGAAGGTAACATGCAAGATGTTTCAAGGATTTTTGATAGGCTATATTTTATATAGATTTTTTATATCCATCATTAGTTAGTTAATTTTGTCTTGGATAATCTATCCTTCGATACTAAATGTCTTAAAGATCAAATGATTCAGAAGTAATTTTCATTGTCAAATGATGCTTTTATCAGGTCTTTTAGTTATAGTCACTTCCAAATTCAGTAATGTATCATGCTACAAACCTGTGGTTTCTTAATCAGAAAATGATGTAATTAATGTTTATTGGTTTGTGTATACTTGATGGAATGATCTGTAGAGTTGTGTAGGTATTCTCTTGGAAATGTACAAAACATTACAAGATAATGATGTATGTGACTTGAGCAATCAAATTATAAGATCAATAGATTTCAGTCCCTTTTAGCAGGTGCTAGTCATTAATTAAGACATTGGCTACCATGTCCTTGTGTCCATACAGTAGACTAGAAGTAACAGATGTGACCAGATTATCTGCACAATATAAACATAATATGAAGTGACTTTTGTAAAATGTAAAGTCTTGCCATAATTGTAATTGAGTCACCATGGAAATTTCAAAATTTTGGACTGTTGTTGTTTTGAACTTTAGGTTGTATTAGAGCATAAAGGAGGAAAACAATCTGAATTCATTAATAGATATCTTACTGTGATTTATGTACTTCAATATATTACTGAGTTGTGTGATCTCCACAAACTAGGATTTTTTATATTCTTTATGAAATGAACACCTTTACATCATTGTATAAAAAGCAAATACTTGGATTAATTGAAGTTTATGTACATATGAAATGGTCATGCATGTAGTCGTTTTATGTTTTTTGAATATTCATTTGCAGGTTTGTTTCATTTTTGAAACCTCTTTCATTCAGTGATTGTTATATTTATCTTTTAGTTTTCATGTATTAAACATGCCTCTTCCCATATTGAAACTTTTCATTTTTACATGTTTTTACTTTGGTCATTAAGGTTAACTACAGAAATGTATAGTGTAAAGGAGGTACCATGGTTCAGATGAACTTAAAGGATTAAAAAGTTATTACAGACAAAATATTATAGCATAGGATTATGAGTCTGTAAGTCTTAGTAATTGAATGTATTCAGGATGTTTTGGGGTGAAAGTGACTTCCACCTGGTTTTCATTTCATGCTTTGAACATTCAAAGATTAATCCATCATACAAAGCCATATACTGAAAGTGATAAGATTACACCATTAATGCTGAGAACAGGATGAGGGTGTTCTTGAAGTTTTAAATGATACCAAGTGGTGCTTCACTTTTGTGCTCATATGAGCTTATTATCTTGGAAAGAACTTTTGCCTCACATACACTGTAGTACTGCAGCATGATTTTCCAGGGGGAGTGACCAGTGAAATGGACTTTTGATGAGAATAACCCTTATTATTTCCTTGCGGAGAGATGGTAACAGTGCTTCTTGTTTATGTTTTTTATGCATACATACTGTTTTGTTTAGGGTTTCCAGAGCATAATTAGAAAAACAATACCTGAGGTATTATTTGAAAATGGTCCCCCATGCAAAAATTAAATCACTATTCTCCTTTTTTTCGTATATAATTCTGTCTATGATTTCTCAAAGACTTTGAGTTGAAGCCATTTGAAAAATCCATGCATCTTTGAACATTTTTGACAAGTAGATTTGATATGTTTGATATGGTGTGGGAGGAAAGTTGTTAGAAGCAGTGAAAAGTTTTTATCGAGGATGTAAGGCATGTGTACGTGTAGGAAGAGAGGAAAGTGATTGGTTCTCAGTGAATGTAGGTTTGCGGCAGGGGTGTGTGATGTCTCCATGGTTGTTTAATTTGTTTATGGATGGGGTTGTTAGGGAGGTAAATGCAAGAGTTTTGGAAAGAGGGGCAAGTATGAAGTCTGTTGGGGATGAGAGAGCTTGGGAAGTGAGTCAGTTGTTGTTCGCTGATGATACAGCGCTGGTGGCTGATTCATGTGAGAAACTGCAGAAGCTGGTGACTGAGTTTGGAAAAGTGTGTGGAAGAAGAAAGTTAAGAGTAAATGTGAATAAGAGCAAGGTTATTAGGTACAGTAGGGTTGAGGGTCAAGTCAATTGGGAGGTGAGTTTGAATGGAGAAAAACTGGAGGAAGTAAAGTGTTTTAGATATCTGGGAGTGGATCTGGCAGCGGATGGAACCATGGAAGCGGAAGTGGATCATAGGGTGGGGGAGGGGGCGAAAATCCTGGGAGCCTTGAAGAATGTGTGGAAGTCGAGAACATTATCTCAGAAAGCAAAAATGGGTATGTTTGAAGGAATAGTGGTTCCAACAATGTTGTATGGTTGCGAGGCGTGGGCTATGGATAGAGTCGTGCGCAGGAGGATGGATGTGCTGGAAATGAGATGTTTGAGGACAATGTGTGGTGTGAGGTGGTTTGATTGAGTGAGTAACGTAAGGGTAAGAGAGATGTGTGGAAATAAAAAGAGCATGGTTGAGAGAGCAGAAGAGGGTGTTTTGAAGTGGTTTGGGCACATGGAGAGGATGAGTGAGGAAAGATTGACCAAGAGGATATATGTGTCGGAGGTGGAGGGAACAAGGAGAAGAGGGAGACCAAATTGGAGGTGGAAAGATGGAGTGAAAAAGATTTTGTGTGATCGGGGCCTGAACATGCAGGAGGGTGAAAGGAGGGCAAGGAATAGAGTGAATTGGAGCGATGTGGTATACCGGGGTTGACGTGCTGTCAGTGGATTGAAGCAAGGCATGTGAAGCGTCTGGGGTAAACCATGGAAAGCTGTGTAGGTATGTATATTTGCGTGTGTGGACGTATGTATATACATGTGTATGGGGGGGGGGGGGCATTTCTTTCGTCTGTTTCCTTGCGCTACCTCGCAAACGCGGGAGACAGCGACAAAGTATAATAAATAAAAAAATAGATTTGATATAGTTTTCTACTGTACAGTGTTTTGTACTGAATTTTATCTTTTGTTTTGCATAACCTTGCCAGTACAGTACAATATTCTAAAGAATGTTAGGAGAACCTGCTTAACCTTGTTCTTGCATGTGTTCATCTCTGTATTTTAAACATTCCATTTTCTCTTGTGCAATAGTTATCCTAAGCAGAATTTTGTCCTTTTCATTTTTCAGTTGCTGTCAGAAATAGTGGTACTATTAGGAACTTTGATAAATACATTATAGGTTTTAGATATGTACCTCAGTGATTTTTATACTGTTCCTGTTTATGCATTGGATAGCCATGCATAAAATGTTTTGCAGTTTCTTGAGAACTGGAAGGGCAGTCATTGCAGATTTTTTACATACACTGCCTAGTCACATGGGCATGCTCAAGTTAATGTCTTCTCATGTTGAAACCACTCTACATAGTGTGGCAAAAAAGGATTATTTGTTATTGGGATGATTTGATAGTGATCGGTGATTTGCATGCCATGGTGACCCTATCTAGCTTTCATAAGTTATGAATGCACAATGGCACCTGACTTTAAGGCTTTTGATACATATCTGAAATGCTGTATTGAGTTTCCTCTTGTTTACCTGAGGAGTTCATTTAGAAAATTGTAAATTTGTAGTTTTATGTGCCAACATACAGATATATATACCTTTACATCTGTGGTGCATGGAGAATTATCCTTAACAACATTAAGGAACTTTTTTGCCTTGAAGATGGCAAGAGGTTGATACTGTATTCGGCAGTGTTTTTGTTATGTATCATTCTTACATAAATTTGTACAAATGAACTAGTATTTTTATGAATTTTTTTGTGTTTGAGTATTTGAAGAAAAATGGTTAATAAGGTCTGTATGGTTAGTTTTTCCTTTTGTCTCTCTTTTTACTTAACTGTGATAGTTTAAGCAATTAATGTGAGTTTGGAATTCAACTGTCTCCATTTAATGAAATATACTACAATATTATGTTTTACAGTTTTGACTATGAAAGAGTTTTGGTATGTATTTTAGACAGACGAGAAGTAAAAAATCCATACGATTCTGTTATTATATACATAGTCAAAACACCGGTTATTGTGTAAGAATTGTGCAAAATAGCATGTTTCATAAATATACCAAAGGATATTTATGTGGTAGGTCATCAAATTTCTGGTCAGATCATATATATATATATAATAAATGAAACAGACAAAAGAATGGCCCAACTCGCCCAAATATACATGTATATACATAAACGCCCACACATGCACATATACATACCTATACATTTCAATGTATACATACATATACATAAACAGACATATACATATGTACACATGTACATATCCATACTTGCTGCCTTCGTCCATTCCCATCGCTACCCTGCCACACATGAAATGGCTCCCCCCTCCCCCCACGCACGCGAGGTAGCGCGAGAAGACAACAGAGACCACATTCATTCACACTCAGTCTCTAATTGCACCAAAACTACAGCTACCCTCCATATCCAGGCCCCACAAAACTTTCCATGGTATACCCCAGATGCTTCACATGCCCTGGTTCAATCCATTGACAGCACATTGACCCCGGTATACCACATCGTTCCAATATACTACTGTATTACAAGTACTTGTTATTAAGTTTAATGTGAATATAATAAGTTGTTTCTTGGTATGTTTAACAATGTCATGTTTAGAGATTTTATATTCTTGGCAGAAGTCATAGTTCAGAAAACATCAAACTGTAGTTCTATATTTCAGGAGGGCTATAAGTTGTATAGTACATGATTTCAAACAGTGTGAGAACTAGTTCTAAAATTATTAGATTTTTGTAAAACTCTCACTGCTTTAGCCACTTTAGTAGTGTTAATTTTTGTCATTACACCAGTTGGTACTATTGGTGAAATTGTCTTATTTCTTTTATTGAATCTATATTCTTTCCTTGAATATTAAGCTGTTAGGCTAAGTTATTAAAAGAGGTAGTTTTTCTCAGAATTAAAACTTTTTGCTAAAATATAACAGCTGCACCATAGGATGAAAAGAATTTCTTGGGCAGTGATGAAATTTTAACTGATTACTTTGATTTTTTAGAATTTTCCTTATACCAACACAATGATATTCCATACAGTTCTTAAGATGAAGATGATGGTGCATTTGTGTTTGGAAACTATTTTCTTTATAGCTATGCTTTTTTTTTTTATTGAAATTACCTGTTCTTCAAAGCTGATTTACATTATTCTAAAGATTTTTACTGGTTATTCCTTTTAGAGAATGTAAGATTCATCTTTCTTGTTTATAGTTTGATAAAGTTTTGAAGGGCTTGTATCATAATATACAGAGTATTTGAAAAGGTGTCTCAAAGGACAATAGGCAGCAAATATGTTTTCTGTAGAGTAGGGTCATCTAGATATAATTTGCAGACATTAAGCTTTTCTCTTTTTTCTCTCTCTCTCTCTCTCTCTCTCTCTCTCTCTCTCTCTCTCTCTCTCTCTCTCTCTCTCTCTCTCTCTCTCTCTGCTGCTGCTGCTTCTATTTATTTTATTCTTTTCCCAGTGTCCTCCTCCTCTTTCTTCTTTTCCCTTCCTCCTCCTCAGTTGCTGCATTAGTCAGTACATCATAGAACGTATATTTGTCTTCCTGCATTCATTTCTTGTATCCATACAACTTCTGTGTTCCTGCTATATAAACTGAATCTCATGAAATTGTCTTCGAGCTCATTTTGTTACCTTTGCTGAATCAATAACAAGCCGTGAAAGAAAATTGTTCTAATTGTGTTTTAACTTGTCTTACTGGTGCAAACTTATATGCTGCTCGCATCTGTATTTCTAAATGACTAGCACTTCTTGTAGCAGCTATCATGACAAGATTTTGTTTACAGCAGCTTGTTTGATTTACTTAGCTATCTGATATTAGGATGGCAACTTTTTGGATGAAAAAATGTAGTTACATACAGGACTTTTGGCTGAGAGCAGTATAAGCCTAGCTTGTGAAATGGTTCTAAACCAGGCCTACACATTACCCACAAGCAAGCTTAGTTACTGCTGAAACTTGCCTCCTTTGTATTATGGTATAATGTCAAACATAGATATGGACAGCAAAATTTAAAGAAAAGCTTACTGGGCCAGGTTGAATTTAGTTTTTAGGAATTGTGTAGAATCAGTGTACTTAATTTCAATTTATGGGATGCTGGCAGGAGAATTGTATACTTTCATGCTTTTTCATTTTCATCCACCGAGATATTTTTTATGCACAGATACTTATAATCATTGGGAAACTAAAATGTGATAAAGCAAACTTTTATATTGAAATAAGGAACCTTTTATGTTAAGGTATATTGACCAATTAATAGAATTTTCATTAGTTTGATCATATGGAAAATAATGGTTTATTCTGTAGCTTGTTTCATTTCATTAGATTATATTCATGTTGGTGAGTTGAAAATGTTACTGAAAAGTGTCTTTTTTTTGTGTTTTTTTTTTTGATATGCTGAACACATTAGAGTTTGTAATGTGTGCAAAATTAAAACTATTAACATGTAATTAAAAGGAATAAGATGTTTAAATGAATTTGCAGTATTATAGTTAGAACAAACAGAAAATATATTTTGGTATTACAGTATGTTAATAATGATTTAACTTTTTCATTAAATTAAAACTTGATTAAGATTGATGATTAAAGATTAGAATATATGAAGTATGGTTTTAGTTACCTTCAAGGTTTTTAAAGCGGTTACACGTTTTTCAAGTGGAAGGACAGGCCTATTATATAATATTTTTATTTCCCATCATATGAGTAGAATTGTATAAGCATAACTTTAATAAAACTTTCTGGCTGCTAGTCTTGTCCACAACCTCAGGTAGCAGAATCGCCATAAATGTGAAAAATTCTTCGCTTCATTGCAGCTGAATTAGATAACTGCCACACCATTTATATATGTAGATGGTAGACAAGGGAATCGCAAAAAAATGAGATGTGAAAATAGAAGGGAAAACAGTATCACTGAAAGGTAATGTGGATTTTGAAAATATATAGAAAACCACTGGTTGGTTTTCATTGTAAGTGAAGCCATTGATAAGAATCATCAATATGAAAACTACTATTGATGAAAGTATTTCCATGGAGAATAAATATCAACTAATAGGATCCCTTTTTACTCCACAGTGCTATCTTAACCAGAGAAAGACAGCAATAAAATTACACTAAAGAAAATATACTTTTATTATACAGTACAGATTATCTGGGAGATGCCTTACATGGCATTATAATGAGAATTATATATTTGCTTTGAAATTCTGATACAGCTTTGAGTCTATGGATTTTTTATTCATACATGCTCGTAATTATTATCTCGAGTGAGGAAGTCAAGAACAGACAACAGAATAGAGGGAACATTCCTCACTTGTCTTCTTGCTGTTCTTTCTTTTGGAAAGCTGCAGGAAGGGAGGATTCCCAGCCACTCGCTTTATCCTCAAATAGTCGCCCTCTTCGACACGAAACTCGTAGGCAGTATTTTTTTTTTTTTTTTTTTCCAAAAGAAGGAACAGAGAAGGGGGCCAGGTGAGGATGTTCCCTCAGAGGCACAGTCCTCTGTTCTTGAAGCTACCTCGCTAACGCGGGAAATGGCGAATAGTTTGAAAGAAAGAAAAGATATATATATATATATATATATATATATATATATACATATGTGTGTGTGTGTGTATATATATATATATATATATTTTTTTTTTTTTTTGCTTTGTCGCTGTCTCCCGCGTTTGCGAGGTAGCGCAAGGAAACAGACGAAAGAAATGGCCCAACCCACCCCCATACACATGTATATACATACGTCCACACACGCAAATATACATACCTACACATCTTTCCATGGTTTACCCCAGACGCTTCACATGCCTTGATTCAATCCACTGACAGCACGTCAACCCCGGTATACCACATCGCTCCAATTCACTCTATTCCTTGCCCTCCTTTCACCCTCCTGCATGTTCAGGCCCCGATCACACAAAATCTTTTTCACTCCATCTTTCCACCTCCAATTTGGTCTCCCTCTTCTCCTCGTTCCCTCCACCTCCGACACATATTCTCTTGGTCAATCTTTCCTCACTCATTCTCTCCATGTGCCCGAACCATTTCAAAACACCCTCTTCTGCTCTCTCAACCATGCTCTTTTTATTTCCACACATCTCTCTTACCCTTACGTTACTTACTTGATCAAACCACCTCACACCACATATTGTCCTCAAACATCTCATTTCCAGCACATCCATCCTCCTGCGCACAACTCTATCCATAGCCCACGTCTCGCAACCATACAACATTGTTGGAACCACTATTCCTTCAAACATACCCATTTTTGCTCTCCGAGATAATGTTCTCGACTTCCACACATTCTTCAAGGCTCCCAGAATTTTCGCCCCCTCCCCCACCCTATGATCCACTTCCGCTTCCATGGTTCCATCCGCTGCCAGATCCACTCCCAGATATCTAAAACACTTCACTTCCTCCAGTTTTTCTCCATTCAAACTCACCTCCCAATTGACTTGACCCTCAACCCTACTGTACCTAATAACCTTGCTCTTATTCACATTTACTCTTAACTTTCTTCTTTCACACACTTTACCAAACTCAGTCACCAGCTTCTGCAGTTTCTCACATGAATCAGCCACCAGCGCTGTATCATCAGCGAACAACAACTGACTCACTTCCCAAGTTGTCTCATCCCCAACAGACTTCATACTTGCCCCTCTCTCCAAGACTCTTGCATTCACCTCCCTAACAACCCCATCCATAAACAAATTAAACAACCATGGAGACATCACACACCCCTGCCGCAAACCTACATTCACTGAGAACCAATCACTTTCCTCTCTTCCTACACATACACATGCCTTACATCCTCGATAAAAACTTTTCACTGCTTCTAACAACTTGCCTCCCACACCATATATTCTTAATACCTTCCACAGAGCATCTCTATCAACTCTATCATATGCCTTCTCCAGATCCATAAATGCTACATACAAATCCATTTGCTTTTCTAAGTATTTCTCACATACATTCTTCAAAGCAAACACCTGATCCACACATCCTCTACCACTTCTGAAACCACACTGCTCTTCCCCAATCTGATGCTCTGTACATGCCTTCACCCTCTCAATCAATATCCTCCCATATAATATACCAGGAATACTCAACAAACTTATACCTCTGTAATTTGAGCACTCACTCTTATCCCCTTTGCCTTTGTACAATGGCACTATGCACGCATTCCGCCAATCCTCAGGCACCTCACCATGAGTCATACATACATTAAATAACCTTACCAACCAGTCAACAATACAGTCACCCCCTTTTTTAATAAATTCCACTGCAATACCATCCAAACCTGCTGCCTTGCCGGCTTTCATCTTCCGCAAAGCTTTTACTACCTCTTCTCTGTTTACCAAATCATCTTCCCTAACCCTCTCACTTTGCACACCACCTCGACCAAAACACCCTATATCTGCCACTCTATCATCAAACACATTCAACAAACCTTCAAAATACTCACTCCATCTCCTTCTCACATCACCACTACTTGTTATCACCTCCCCATTTGCGCCCTTCACTGAAGTTCCCATTTGCTCCCTTGTCTTACGCACTTTATTTACCTCCTTCCAGAACATCTTTTTATTCTCCCTAAAATTTAATGATACTCTCTCACCCCAACTCTCATTTGCCCTTTTTTTCACCTCTTGCACCTTTCTCTTGACCTCCTGTCTCTTTCTTTTATACATTTCTTTTATATATATATATATATATATATATATATATATATATATATATATATATATATATATATATATATCTTTCTTTCTTTCAAACTATTCGCCATTTCCCGCATTAGCGAGGTAGCGTTAAGAACAGAGGACTGGGCCTTTGAGGGAATACCCTCACCTGGCCCAATTCTCTGTTCCTTCTTTTGGAAAATTGAAAAAAAAAAAAAAAAAACCGAGAGGGGAGGATTTCCAGCCCCCCGCTCCCTCCCCTTTTAGTCGCCTTCTACGACACGCAGGGAATACGTGGGAAGTATTCTTAATCCCCTATCCCCAGGGATAATATATATATATATATATATATATATATATACATATATATATATATATACACGTTCACAACTCGCCTGCAAAGTTGCCCACTGTCCAGGGTGTTGTTAAAAGATTGTTAAAAGAATTATCATATATTCGATGAACAGATAAATTGTCTCCATTGGCATGTTTTCCCAGTTTCAAAATAGGGTTTCCTTTGAGTTGATCATTTTCGAGTGCAGGGAGGTAAGATGTAATGACCCTTTTATATCTATGGTACAACATAAAGGGGGGGGGGGGGAGGCTTAATTCCGTGACCGTGAAATTTGAAATGAGTACCACAAATCTGTTGGTATCAAGTCTGTGTTGTATGTGCAGTGTGTTTAGTTTTGTGATACGGTAAAGGAAAAACACCATAAAGGCTGCTAAATTTGTTCGAAAATGTAGGTTATTGTATTATCATAAGCATTTACATCGACACTTACACGTACGTACATATATGTATGTGCCCGAGTAGAGAATATTGATACCAATGGCAAAACACTTGTGTCACCAATAACCACACCTGTGGTGTATTATGCGGGAGGTGCCATGTTTCTATAAGTTCGTGTGAATATCTTTTTGGATGAAAAAATTAAAAATTCATATATCACTAGATGTTATATCTACAAACACTACTCTGATGCTGGAAATTCCAGGAAATAAAACGAACGGAATTTCGATTGAAGTAAGAACGGCACTGCGTCTGGCACAGATGTGCAAATGTACATACATTTTCATCAGTTATCTCTGATCGCTTCTAGCGTTAATACGTCTAGAGGGTGAGTGAGCAATAGCTATCAGACAGCGGCATTAAACTGCTGTATAGAATATATACAGGTAAGGCAAACGTGCAAACCAGTTTAAAGATGATGAACAAAAACAAATGTAACGGGAAAGTAAAGCATGTCATGGATTTTTTTCAGAGTTGATCGACCCTTGTCAAAGGGTTATATCAGTATTAGGTCACTTCATAAGCAAAGAGATTATTTGATTTCACTCATTTGGCAGGTTTTTAGTAAGACATAAAAAGAAACAAATTGTTTAGTTATGAAACTGTGTACACGAAGTCTACGTAGATGTAATAAATGTGAGGAAAACAAGGTGTGATAAACATATCGCAGACCTTCCGCCCTATTTCTCACCGGGAAATGTACTGAAGTCAAGGCTCTAAATGGAAATATATTTTGTCTGACGTGTTTTGTGCAGGTTGCAACCTAGTTCCATTGTGCAGCATATTTCCGTCAAATTCAACAATCTACGTATATTTTATAATTTTTCCCTTGTAAGTGACTTATTTTACGGAGTGTCTAGAGTTCTTTCATATGAAATTATACATTATTTGATTTAATTTTTCGAATATTAGGAATGATAGGAACGTTGCTTTGTAATTATGGGTTACTGGATGGTTAGCTGGGCTTGAGGTTTATCAACAGACCAAGTTCAAATTGTAACCACCATCTGAAAACTCCGTAACACCTTCTTCAGGCGTTAAAGATGATTCTAAGACTAGATACACACCGTATATTGCTCATGTAGATATTACTACTTGGTATTCCAGTTAGCCAAACCGAACAAATCAATGGTTTAGTAGCGGTTGACCCGACTGATTATGCAACTTGGGTACTCACTCGCTGACCTTTGGAGGTCAGGTCAAAGAAACCAGACCATAATAATAATCTTACCACTGTCACAGTGGGTGTAGTCAGGAACAAAATAGTCTTTTCAAAGGTGTTTAAAATTTTAACAGCCGATAGAGTTGAATATGTGGACATCTACAAAACTCCTAGCTGTAGACCTGACATGTCGAGTTGATAGGTTCTAGGAAAGAAATGGTTGTGGTTGAGCCTATCGAGCAAAGGTTATCCGAAAAGAAAAGGTTGTGGTGGAGCGTAGTCAGTAAATGTTGGAAAGCAAAGATTGTGGTGGAGCTTAGCAGGAATCTAGCTAGTAAATGTTATGAAGTCTAGCAAGTAACAACGAAAGTCGGTAGCCCTTATTATAAGCGTTACAGGCGGCAATGCCAAATATGCTCACATTGTTAATATCATTATCATTCAAACATGTGTTTTATAGATATTTTTAGGGTTGTTACAACCCCTTGAATTAATGTTATGACGTATCTTTCTTCAAGATGCGTGTATGGCAGGTGTTGAGCATAGTTCTGGTGACGTCCATGGATGGCGCTACCAGCATATACGAAGGACTCAGAGGACATCAGGTATTTTCCTTATTTCACAGGCTCTAGGCTAAGCCTTGAATATATATATATATATATATATATATATATATATATATATATATATATATATATATATATATATATATATATATATATATATCCCTGGGGATAGGGTATCCCTGGGGATAGGGGAGAAAGAATACTTCCCACGTATTCCCTGCGTGTCGTAGAAGGCGACTAAAAGGGAAGGGAGCGGGGGGCTGGAAATCCTCCCCTCTCATTTTTTTATTTTAATTTTCCAAAAGAAGGAACAGAGAAGGGGGCCAGGTGAGGGTATTCCCTCAAAGGCCCAGTCCTCTGTTCTTAATGCCACCTCGCTATCGCGGGAAATGGCGAATAGTATGAAAAAAAAAGATATATATATATATATATATATATATATATATATATATATATATATATATATATATATATATATATATTGCCAGAGCCCTCCTGCTCGAGGTTACACTGCAGGTGAAAAGTTATTTGGTGAGGATATATTATTGGGAGTACAATTCAGTTGAATAACTTCTCACTCTAAAGGAGTCTACATTTCCCTGATACTGGAAGTAGCGAAGCCTTGGGTTGTAGAATCCTTTTGAAAGGTCCTGAGTAACAGCAGGACTATTTCATAGAAATTGATCCTGGGGGTAATTAAAGTGATGAATAGTATATAGGTGTTACCTGACTCGGCCTGCATGACCTGACGCTGCAAGTGAAAAGTTGGCTTTGGGGAGGCTGCATTTTTTCTGACTAGAAGCAGGAGCCTTTGGAAAGTTCTAGATAACACCAAGACTTTCTTAGAAAGGTCATGGGGTAATTGTTACTTGACTCAGTCTGCCTGTGGTTAAATAGCGTGTAGTTACCTTCGGCATCATGCAGTGAGTCATCCTTTTCATAGGAGCCCAGGACCCCAGTAGTTTGTAACACATTCTTGCAAAAATATTCTCGTGGTTGAAGAGAAAAATTACTGTAGCTTTCATTATTAGTATTTGTCCTGTAACAGTATAAAATTACTATTTAGGCCTTAGTTCTTTCATATATTACATAGATAACAAGCCATAAGATCTCGCATTACTGCCATGTATTACTGTGCGCAGGTATGGTCGGTAAACGGCGATACTGACGGTTTGGTGAGTCAGCTGCGTTTACGGGGAATGGTCGACGTGCTCCACCACTCGGGACCAACGCAGAAGCTACGGGTCTCGCCAGAGTTCGCTAGCGATGTGCTGGCGAACTTCCAGGATGCTGGACTTGAATATCATGCTGTGATCGGTGATCTGGCAGCTTTCCTGCAGGTCAGAAACTTGAGTACCTCCTGGCTACAGACTTGAGATGCACTAATGAGCCATCTACATATCTGCCTCCAGGTTAAATACCATCGCAACACCCGTGGCCATCTAATCCTGGTTTAAGTTGGTCTGTAAATCGCAGATTAAAAGGTTGAATCGAACGTAAAGTACGGTTTTTGATGTGCTTATTTTCTGTATTTTGACAGTGTTCGACATTGCTGTAAAATGTGTTGACGTTCACATTCAGCAGAAATATGTTTTATACCCTACGTATTATACCTCTTATTTTCTCCGTAGACCCTGCACGTACTAGTTCATGCCGCATACCAATCTTCTCATGCCCTACGCCTTACATATGATACTTAACGGCAACTTTACCACCACCCTAACACGCTTCTCACCCCTGAGGTATCTGTGAGGTACTAATGACCCCGTTAACACTGTACATGTTACTATTAGGAATGTGCTTTGCAGGAGGAGGAGAATAGGGACCGGAGTGTAAGACGCGAGTCCGAAGACAGTTGCACTGCCCACAGGTGCTCCGCGCCCCTGCATGCTCAGTACATGACCTTTGAACAGGTTGGCTTTAATTATTTGTCTTTATCATATATATATATATATATATATATATATATATATATATATATATATATATATATATATATATATATATATAAACGTAGAAAAGGTCTTGGATATATGTTGGAGAACCTTCTCTGATGAATTGCCTGTGTGGAGCATTCTTTCGTTGTGAATATATCTCACTTGCTTTTCAAGAAATTCTTTATCATTTTTAAATTGATAAGTTATTTACATGTGTATATAGATTAATTGAGTCAAAGTTACTATTATATGTATATATGTATGTAACTATCTTGATATCATAGTGAATTAGCTTTTTGGTTTATTAAATGCGTTTCATGTGTCTGCAATTTAATGGTTGATCTGAATGACTATTCAAATCCTTTCTTCGTCAGAATTTCAGATACCATCATTCAAGAGTCAATACACCCACGTAAATGGAAATATTTTCTTTCATATGCTTGTTCCGTTGAGCCGTCATTGATACACATAGTTCTGACCCCAGATTTTGATACTGCTTTAATTCTCCCTGACAGTCACAAATATAACGCAGACGAATAAGGAGGTCGTAAATAACTGGGTTGTACAATTACTCCACTGTTGAAGTTGAGTTTGCAGATAGGCTATGATTTCCATTTTTTTGCGATCGGAACGCCCAAATATTGGATGAAACTGTAAAGCTTTTATATCATTGAGTCAAAACTAATGTATGTTTTGAGTGCCTCAATAAACACTCATCTGTGTTGTTACAGTAAAATATATACAAATTGTAGCATTTTCTCTTACTCATCGCGGTTGCATTGATACGTATTTCTTTGCTCCTTCAGATGGAGTGGTACCTGAAGCAGGTGAATGAGACCTCTCCCTCTAAGATCAGTGTCAGTAGTATTGGTAGATCGGTGTTGGGTCGCGACCTTTGGTTGGCCCACCTTAAGGCCACCAATTCTACTGGTAGATCCGTCTGGATAGAGGCTGGTGAGTTATGACAGAGTTGCTGTTCCCCTGCTGTTGATGCCCAGCCCTTTACGTATATTCTAATGTATAAAACATTCATGCTTCCAGTACCGTATATCCCTGTCAGGTATCCACGCCCGAGAATGGATCTCCTCAGCAGTGGCCTTACACATTATTCACAAACTGCTGTACGACGACTCTGTGATGGCTGATGTTGATGTGTATGTGGTCCCGATGGCCAACCCTGACGGTTACGTGTACACCTGGACTAATGACCGTTTGTGGCGCAAAAACCGAAGGCCTGTTGCTAACTCCTCCTGTGATGGAGTTGACCTGAACCGCAACTGGGATGATCACTTCGGGGTTGGTGCCTCCAGCCACGCCTGTAGCGAAATCTATGACGGGCTATTTGCATTCTCCGAGCCGGAGACCCAAGCCTTACGCGATGCAATGCAGAAAGAAAAGGATAACTTGATATTGGTGCTGTCGCTACATAGCTTCGGGCAGACTTTGCTGTACCCTTGGGGTTGGTCGGCCACGAAGGAAGCACCAGGCACGTTGCAACTCATCGCAGTGGGGAAAATATTCGTGGAGGCAATCAGAGCAGCGACAGGCCGTCATTATTCCGTCAAAAACAGTGCAAGAGACTTGTACGTTGCCTCAGGAACTACGGATGACTGGGCCATGGCGGTACTCGGGACCAAATACGTATACACAGTGGAGCTGCGGGATCAGGGTTTTACGGGCTTCCTCTTGCCTGCTGCCGAGATTGTACCGTGCAGCGTTGAGGTGTGGCACGGCCTTCAAGAAGTCATCAAGCATATTATCAAAGAAGAAACTACGTCACTGTAATCTTGTGCTTTTGATCACCTGATTAGCATAATGATTGTCAACACCATTAAAGAAAAAGTAGAGAATAAAGCTTAAAAAACGAAATATAAGATGACGAGAAATGAAATGCAAATTGATTCGATCTGTAAATTCATGGAACTGGTACAACCCCAGAACTCCTCCAACAGCTTGCTTTGTGTTGATTCAGCTAGAAGTGTGCCACGTTCATTTTCTTCCAGTTATTGTTATCGAATTCAGCACTGATGGTTGCAGAATATAATACAGGAACTTCGGAGTACATCAAAGTCACATGAATCCAGAAGCTTAAAAGTCAAATATATGAAATAAAATCATTCTTGGCTTATTTGCCAACCCAATACAACCTCTAAAGTTATACATGGAAGTCCTCTGCCTATCCAGCTACGAGCCTCACAGCTTGCCTTAATGAGGTAACCTTCTAAACCTTCAATATGTGTGTCAGTCTTGATTATGTAGCAGACACTGTCAGCGGGGCAATAAAACTATCCCATATACTGATTGTTTTAGTCATGAACGGATTGAACAAACCATAATTCAGTGCGGATGTTATTGTTGGCCTCTAGCACAATTCAAGATGTGAATAAGAGATCGTACGTATCATTTCTATTCCTTATTACATCATACTAACCAATAATCATGTTATGTGTTGCTATGATTAGAAAAAGGGGTAGTTTAGCTTTAACAGAAATTCATTGTTATTTGTTAAAACCAATAAATGCGTTATGAAACATATAACGCTTTAGGAAGTAATCTCCTAGATAACGCTTTAGGAAGTAATCTCTAGGAGACTTTGGATTGAGATAGAAGTTATGAACAAAGACGGGAAACTAGTGGATGTATCACTACGGAGCCAATATATAAACGAATTAATAAACATGGGGGATATAGTGGATACCAACGGGTTAGGGAAACACTAAATCATATTTTACAATAATAAAAAAAAATCTTAAAGATATGCCTTAATGGAAGTCGACAACTTAGATTTTGATGTACTTAATTCCTTCATGAACGCAGAGTTAGTACCAATTGCTGCCACCAGGTTTGGCATGGGAAGTTAAGACCTCTGTTGTTGTTCGTTTATCTGCTCCTTGTTTTATGGTAATGCAAGTGGAACATTCATGTTTGTGTGTTGCTTATAAAGGTGACATGTGCACCCATATGAGCTGACTGATGAGGACGCCAGAAATAACGTCGTGTGACAAGATTCCGCTTCACGTTTAGTTCAAGCCATGGAGACGTACAGGTAAGAGTTTTCTGTTTTGTGTAGGGAGTCATATCAGTTATTCGTGGAAGAGATTTTCAAAAGAGAGCTTGAAATTGAATTACATGCTCTTTTGTTGAACCGTGAGTAATTTTGTTAATGTAACTAGAACCGCGACTATTTTTGAGAATTTAACTTGATTAATGTCCTGGTATTCAGTACCGTGTTGAGCACATTTATGGCCCATGAACATGACGACACAACCCTGGAGTATGATGGCCTAATCTTTGACTTGACACCAGATCAGAGGCCAGGCCATCATACACAGAGGTCTTGTTTGCCGTGTAGATAAGAGGAATGATTTAGTCGCTCAGAATCACACACAGGAGCACACCCCAGTATTTCCTATAAAGATGTCACGGATAGTCAAATAATGTAAGCAAGATGTCAGATTCTGTTATTTTTAGTATGTTTATCATACTATAAGAGGTAATTTATATATGGGAAATACTCAGTTGCAATGATTTGGTTGAAAATCCGTTGTGTTCTTGTTTTGGTTATATGTATTTGTATTAGTTCACTGTGAGAAATTTCCTGGGCACAGTGGTACATGAAACCACAAACATAGTCAAGCTCTGAAAATTTTGTATGGGGAGAGTGATTATGATTATGATACTGAGGGAAGTTGCGGTGACCATAAATGTGGGGGCTGGCAAGTAGACATAGGAGAGTAAATGAGTTGCTTGTTGACTAGAAGTATGTGTAATGGATTATAAGTCTTCTTAATCCTTAGAGTAGTTTCATCCCGAAGTTTAGAATTATTTTTTTTTTCAGTTTCCCCAACATTGGATAGTCATAGTGAACACAGATAATTGACATGGGAGGTTTGCGTAAATATTAAGCAACAGGTAAACAATCCTTCCCACCGATAGGGAAGGACCTGCTCTTAAACCACAGTTTATATGCCACATAGTTTCAGGCAGCCAGTCTAAAGTTAGAAAGACGGCTGGAGTCTTCATGGATCTTGTGAAAAGCTAGGAGTTATGCATTGATCCTGAGGAGGCACGTAATTGTCTGTATGATCATATCTGCAAGGGGAAAGGAGACAGACAAGGCTGTAGCAAATAGGATATTGCCTTTCCAAAATGTTAATTTTGTTTTGGAAGAGTGTAAACGATGTGCATTCCACCCTTCCAGTAACTGGATCACTTACAAACTTTTAATGAGTTACGAACATGTTGCTCTAAAAGACTTGTGAGATTAAAAAAAAAAGTTGCTTTTTTTGTTTGAGATGTATGGCTGGAGTTCGTGAGTACGGTACAACGACACTTGAATACACGCCAGCCTCGACTTCCGGGAAGATTCCTAACCAGCTTTGTAGTTCACATGCGGATGTGAGTTATTTTACATACAGTTCAATCCGTATCGTAATGCTCGGGTAGGGCATAACCTAAACTTACAGACCGAAGGATGGTTCTCTGGATCGCCAAGTGTGCGTGTTTGACGGCAGGATAGGGTACGGGGCCGCAACAGGCTGCATCCGTGTACATTTCTACTTGATTCAAACAAACGTACAAAACAACACTTGCTGCCAGGTCTGCAGGTGCAACACCAACAGGGCAATGAAACTTGCTCTACACTTGTGTTCCGTCACTTTCGCTGTTATAATTAAAGTAGACATAACACCAACAGGGGATTGAAACGCGCTATACTTGTCTCATGTCACTTTCGCTGTTATAACTTATGTAGACATAACTAACTGGGCAGTAAGACTTGCGCTACACCTATGTCCCATTCCTCTGTCGTTGTTATATTTACTTGATGCAGGCTTTTTTTTTTTTTTCTCGCGATGATTATCCTGGGAGAAACAATCGTATCTTAAAAGTATTGCTAATGTGCAAGAAAGGAAGTACTACTGTGACATTTGTTTGAATGGTACAGACTTAAGCTTAGATATCTTCGAAATTCCAACTGTTTCGTAAAGTTTGTTTGGCTTAAGTAGGATGCAGCGAGTAAAACCGTAAATAAAAGTAGAGTGGTTTACTTAGGTGCATGTGGACATGATGAGATGGACTGGTTTGTACGTATGTGTGTACTGATTCAGTCAGTGCAAATTTTCCATTTGGATTTGTTTTGAATTGGTGAAAGTAGAAGGATTAAGGACGAATTGTGTGTGTGTTTGTGTGTGTGTGTGTAAAATTTACTACGATAGCCAAATATTCTAAATCGTAGTTCGTTAACAAGAATTTGTTATACTACTGTGTAGGCTGTTAGTGATAACCAAAATGTTGGTTATCTAGAAGCATTGCTGTTAGTCGATATCCTTAAGTCAATTTTACTGTTAACATAGTTAACTTTGTTATTGTTAACCAGGATGCGTTATTCATTACAGCTTTTCCTATAAACATTGCAAATGAATTAAAACTTACGAACTTCGGTTAAAAACTAGAATGAGTGATGCACAGGGAAAACCTCATCAATAAAATAAGCGAAATTTCATTAATTTTATTCTTGAAGGGGTCTGGGTAGAGAGAGAGGGGGGGAAGAGAAAATTGAGGTATCAAGATGGCGGACATGATAAAGAGACGAAAGAAAAGAAGTTCCTGAACCTGCTATAATTTTTTTTTTGTTTAGTGAGAGGCCCTCTTATTGTCTAGGTACACTTCCCGATTTGTGGTATGATATAACAACAGTAAGTTGGGTTTTTTCTACCCCTAAGGTTAGATGCAAAGATCCGGATTTAAACCAGCGTTACTAAAGTAACTGAAAATTCAGACAGTAAGTAGGATTTTTGATTTGGTAAATTGACTTCCTCATTCGTTGCCTGCATGTTCAGATTTCTCCCTGAAACTTGGTAATCCATGTGAGTACGACGGAACGACTTAAGTGATGACCTGACCCTTAAGGGTCAATTCAGAGTCCAAGTCCTGAAGCATTATGATGTCATGCTCAAGTGGATTATTTACTGCAGCTGATGTTAGACTTTGTGCTTCTCCGCTTATACCCATGGCTGAGCGTTGACTATGAGAAACACACCCAGGAAGAGGCCTATAGTACCACAGTATTAGTAGTTCTTTTTTTCGAGATAATTTTTCGGAAGACCGCCTTGAGTCCTGCCAAGACCTCCATGCTGTTGGGCAAGATCTTGGTGGCTGGGAGGTCGAATCCATGTCCTCCTTCATCGCGAAGCTCAAGCGTGTACACATACTTAGTCTTAAGCACGCCCTTAGACCAGTCATCAGTGGACCCCGAGGCGAAGTAGAAATCATTAGCGGCATTAATAACCCTGTAGTGTGTACCGTAATTACTCTTGGCCTTCATAACGAACGATTTTCCCAGTCTCACCATGTCCTGTTGGTCTGGCGCTTTGTCTGCAGTCCAGCCCCATGGGTACATCAGAACTTGGCCGTAGCTATGGAAAGCTATCATCAGCTTCAGGTTTCCTTTACTTGCCACTTGTAACATGGCGTCTCTCAGTGCCTGGGTCTCCGGTTCGGAGAAGGCTTTTGTTCCCTTGTACACCTGACTGCAGGGTTCATCGGAGGCGCCCACGCCGAAGTGGTAATCCCAGTTACGGTTGAGATCTACTCCGTCACAGGTGCTGCCGCTGTTGCTGCGCCTGTTCTTGCGCCAGAAGCGGTCGGTGGTCCAGGAGTATACGTAACCGTCAGGGTTGGCCATGGGCACTACGTACACATCCAGGTCTTGGGTCACACAACAGTCCTTTGTGATTTGATGAATAAGTTGTAGAGTAACAGCTGGCGAGATCCACTCACGCGCATGGATGCCTGATACAAACATAAATGCTTGTTAGTGGGTTAAACTTGGATACATAAAATGGCATATACTGTATCCTCATAAAGTTAAAGTGTCTGGTTATGTTTGACATACTATAAAAAGCTGAAACATTCACCCGCTAAGGTACAACCCGTTAATTTCTTGACCTTTAACCTAACCCATAAGGCTAAGGTCACGGGTTTACTCCATCATATCTCAAGGGTCATACCGCCGTCCTTTAAGAGGTGAGAACACATAAAAAAGTACATTTGCCGTAAAAGTGATGTACGTCTGGAAATTTACTCGACACTTTTTACCAAATAGTGGAAAAAAATACAGATTTTGAAGTGAAAATGATCTCTAGCCGTAGCGTCACTACTGTGATCACTACTATGATGGTGTATTAGAAAATTCCATCCTTATGGGAAAGTGACATTTTTATTAATATCTCGGACTGAGGCTCAGCGTTTTATTATAAATGTTATGTGATCAGTCTTAAAGTTTTTTTTTTTCTACTGCAGTATTTTGAATATGGGCTTGTAACAATATGATTTATGGGAAACAATATTAAACCTTGGTGTACGTTCAGGTCTCAATTGGGACTTTTACTATATCGATTTATGACACTTGCAAAATATGCCACTTTCTCGATGAATTTCCAAATACAGTAGATTTTTTTTTTTCTAGAAACCTAGATTTTAGTTTGAAGATTTATACATGATGATAAGAATACGTACCTCCCTCCAGCCAGACCGCCATGGGTTTCGACGAGGCTCTTCTCCGACATCGATTCGGGTATAACTCCTTACGTCCTGCCGGTAAGAAAGTTACACTACAGCTTCTTGTCATGTACCTTTCGGTACGCCACTGTACACGAAATATACACAGCCATGCACGACACATGGGCTATAACAAACGCTATGTACCACGGTGCTATGCTGTGTCAATGGCCACTTTGGTATATGTCTGTGTTTTAAAGAAACCATAGATAACTTCCGCTATCTTCCATCCCGCTACCAAGGCTAAGTAGTTGCGCGGGATTTTTTCCCCTTCAAATTCACTATTTGCCTAGTTAACGATATTACTTTCTCCATGGAGAGAAAAATTAACTGAATTTTGAACACATGACACATGACAAGTCGTCCTGTGAGCCATGTTTTAGAGCGAGGCTAAATAACAGTGGATGGGGTTTGCACACCAAACGTGGAGTTAGAGGCTGTGGCTACACTACGATTAACCGCCAGGCTGTGTACCTAACTACAAATTGTGCGGATTTTCTACCCAGGAGAGGAGGTTATAACAAGGTGTGTTGACTAGGCTTTGGAGCCATTTAGTAGCATATAAGTGCACAGACTTCGTTGCTGCTCATGAGGCAATGACAGCGTAGGGCATGTAGTCATCAAGCCTTGGACTGTATATGGAACAAGGGCTCAAAACATGTTACGGGGAGACATTACTAGCTTAAGTTCTCCAGTTACGATGGCTGCGGCCTGAGTTAATGAGTCCCAGATACTGAGGCTACCCAATATCTAGACTAGACTGTGGCGTTACAGTTCTCATACCCATCAGGCTGAGGAGCTGTTTGACATGATACAGAAACTAGGAGCTACATGCCATATCAACAAAGTA
This sequence comes from Panulirus ornatus, assembly GCF_036320965.1. NCBI lineage: Eukaryota > Metazoa > Arthropoda > Malacostraca > Decapoda > Palinuridae > Panulirus > Panulirus ornatus. The sequence continues at coordinate 4,424,574 of NC_092237.1, forward strand.
CGGCCTGTAACTGTCTCAAGCTTCGAGGGTGTCCGCATCACCTAGGATCTTCCCTATGAGCTGTTTTTTTCCTACCCACCAAGCGTTTAGGACGCCTTACCTTTACATTCCCCGGACTTGATGTGGACCATCCATATGTCGCGGTCCAGTATTGACCTCCCGATGGACCTCACTTCGACCCACGGGTTCTTGGCCAGCTCCTTCAGGTACCATTCCATCTACGGCAGGCGATGAGATATAGTCAGCTGGTTTAGTCAACTGGGGTATATAAAGTCGTAGCATGTTGTGTATACATAGCTATCTTCAGCAGGTGGTACATATGCTGAACCATCCACAGCACATTATGTATGTATACCGAGCCATATGGCACCATGTGCAGAGAATGCTCTAGACTTTTTCTTAAAGCTCATAAACTGTTACTTTTGCTAAATGTAATATTTGAGGAAGCTCTGTTAGAATACTTGAGGGAAGAACCACGTTTACACATATGAATATGTTTCGTCTGTTTCGTGAGCCGGAAGGTGAATGGAGCTGCCTGTTAGGTTCAAGACTACCCTGCTGTAGGATCATCTCGGCGTCGGCGAGGATCAAAACCCACCTGCTGGAAGGTCATGTAGGAGTAGGTGAGCGGGAAAGGGCAGCTGGTGGCAGTGCAGCTCTCAGCTCTGTGAATCTGTCTGGTCTTCTCGTCCTTCTCCTTCTCCTGCGTTAGAAGGTAGCGTCAGATGCGAGGGGGGCTCCACACCACCAGATCAAGAGATTACAAGTCATGCCATGTACGTGACTGTTACCTAGCGGATCATGACAGTAAGACAACAGGTCGCTGTCACCGATAGCAAGCCCTTGTTACACCCAACAAGTTCTAATGGCATGATAAGACTACAGTAACAACCAGCAGGTTGTGACAGCGGGCAACAATATCAGCCCCACTCCTGCCCTGAATGAGTCATCAGGTACACAAACACTCAGCCATTGATATGCCAGTCGTGAAGAGGGGTGGCGTGGAGTGGAAGGGAACACAAAACCAAAATCAAGTAGTTGCTCAATATGAGGTATCATACATTTAAGCATTGTGGGAGGCGTTTGCAATGTTGGCGAAGGATTAGTGTGAAAGAAATTGGAAATGAAGTGTGATGTTTGCAGATGATGCTGTAATGGAAGGAAACGGCAAAAATCTACGAACAGCGATGATGGGAACTGAGGAATGCAAACGAGATTGTTAGGGAAAAAACTTGATTGCTTACATGTATACCTAAATGCAGTAGAGCACAAAGCAAAATATTTTTCATTGACAAAAGTGAAATTTCATCATTCGCTTGAAAGTTTTACCTTTGACGAAGGTGGATTTTGGTTTATTTCTCGATCACAACTGTTATGACCATTGGTTGCTGCTGCCCGACCTGACACCATCCTACTCAAGGGTCGTACCATAGTGCCGGATGGGTGAATTTACGTCATCCATTGTAAGCTCGGCGCAGTATCAAACTCACCTGCAAATGTTTTGCCAAGTCCTCCACTTTGACGCTGTAGTTATGGCCCGCCCCATGAAGCTCCTTCTGTACCAGGCTGGCGAACTCTGGGGTTACTCTTACCGTCCGCGTTCGTTCCGTGTGTGCCACAACATCCAGCAGTCCTTGCGCCTGCAGCTGATCCACGAGCTCCACCGCAAGCTCACTTTCCAAAGACCATATCTGATGGAGCGGAAAGTGAAGGAGAGAAAGGTAAACAGGCTGTACGTGAATTATCCAGTCAGACATCTGCTATATTCAATGACATTGGTCTCAACTGGCTCGACTTTGTTACACGTCAGATTCTACTGTCATCATCTATGTCTCTGTAGCAGACCTGGGTTATGAACCATCAAGGTGATCCCTCCCCCACCCCTTCTCCGGGTGTAGGACTATCAATGTGGTGCTCCACTGAGCGTCGGACTTACTAAGGTTTAACTGCTCCTAATGTAGAACCACCAAAATGGTACTTACCTAAGTGTAGGACTCAGGAGGTTTACACCTACGTGTAGAACCAGCAAGGTCGTACTGCCCATTATGTATACAACTCACCTGGACTGTATACTGACCTGATGACCGGCTAGTCCCTCATAGTTATTACCGCTGACAGCTGCGACCGTTACCAGTAGCACAACCATCCAGTGTTGCCAACGCCACATCATCTGCGTCGACACATTTTGTTATTTTTATCCGCTAACAGGTGTTCGTGGCTTTATGGTACATGTTTCATGTGCCAGTTTTGTTTTATCGTTATTTATTTGCAGGAAAGAAAGTTTACATCGTATAACTTATACTTCCTGTCTCAGTCTTACTTAAAATAGTCACTACTACAACTGCTAGTGATAACAGTAATAATAATAATGATAATAATGATGATAATGTAATAATAATTATAAGCCAACAGCATACATTGGGATAAGAAAAGAAGAAATAACTAGTAAGTCGTAGACTAAAGGGGAGTTGGTGGGGGGGGGGGGTACTGGAAATCCTCCCCTCCAGTACTGTCAGTTTTTAAAGAGTAGGCGGTGGTCAAGTTCTAGTGTATTTTGAAAAAAAGAAAAAAAAAATGTTCTGGAGAGCGTTGTAGTCAGGAGAGCCGGTTTTAACGCCAACACTATCGGTAGAGTCGACCTATTTTGTCGAGCAGGTGTGAGGGAGGGTGGGGAGATGGCATGATAATGCCCCCCAAAAAAGTTTGTGAGCCGCGGAAAGAGACTTCCCTCTATAGTCCGAGGTTATTGACGTTTATGTTATGGTTTTGACAATGTCAGAAAAAGGAACGAAGGTGATGAGACCCCCAGAGGTAGTGCATCTCTCTCTCTCTCTCTCTCTCTCTCTCTCTCTCTCTCTCTCTCTCTCTCTCTCTCTCTCTCTCTCTCTCTCTCGCCTGCGACGGATATAGTCCAGGAATCCGACAAAGCAGTGGAATGCAGAGGTGTTCGGAGTACTGAGGTTCCGTGGGACTCGTAATATCCGTAGAAGCCAAAGTAAACTCGAAGCTTTCAGAGAGTAAGCCTGGGGGCCGGATGACAGAATTGTATTATACATATGCGAGATTGTGGGTAAGACATGAAGTCTTCCCGTCATTTGGCTTATTTGTACAAATGGACAGAACTGACTGAAGGAGCAGAGGGGTTTTTGACTTGCTCAGGGGGAGAACTCCTTGTAGAATTACATCGGTAAGTCAGCGGGTGTAGTGCAACGCTGTTCCTCGAGGCTGTGTAGTCATTTGGCGACCCCACGTACTCAAACGATGCTGGGGCTGTGAGGCAGATTGTGTCAAGGAAGGTCTGGAAAACACTGGCCAATATTAGACTGTCCTGGGTGTTGCAGCTGGCGGATGTTCCACAGGGTTAATGGTGTTATGGTAGAGGGACGTGATCCACATCTGCGTCAACACAGCGGTGCGCAGACAGATAACGTGCCTTTTACTTTTGTTTTGTGTCAGTGTTTCTTACACAGCTGTCGCACAATTTGAATTTGCCTCTTCCAGCCGTGTAGTGACCTCATGATAAGTTATTCGGGCCGCCTAGTCAAAAAGACGGTCGCCGTTGTCGGGTTTTGTGTTACAGCCTCCAGCACTTGGAGGAATAATCAGGGAAGGTAACATGTGGTCGCCCTGGTCTGGGCCTGGTCACGGCTTGACCCTCCTCTTCATTCCTTGTAAGCGGAACATCACGTCTGTCTTGTTATATCCATAAGGTGGCTTACTGCACTGATGCTCTGCCCCGACTCGAAGTGTGCAGCTGTCGTCGCCCTCCCAGTTACCACCGGTCTCATGGCTCGGGTTTTTGGGAACTGACCGACTCGTCTATCCCTTCCCATTGCTCTCATCAACAGTGTCTAATTCACCCACAAGCAAACGTTGAATTGCTATGTTGCCTGTAAGCTGGCACACAGGCGAGATATACCACTTAGATAATAACATCGTGAATGATTTCGCCAATACTAATACCACTACTCATAGAAAATACCTAGTATGCAATGAACAGAAATGGGTTACAGTTGTTTCACCAGCCTCAGTGCAATAGATCAAAAAGTAATGCAACCATAAACATAGAAAATCCTGACACACCACATCGGACACATGGACTGACTTCGTTCCTCTCCCATTCCGGAGTTTTTATCATTATATTTCCATCATATCATTAATGATTGATAACTTTGGTAAGATCTAACTCAGAAACATGTCCACCTTGTACTAAGAACCAAAACAAAGTAATCATATTAACACGGAAGTGTCCTTTGATATCTTTTTTTTCTTGAAATTCATATACTTGACAAATACCCATCACTGATCTTTCATCCCATGGCGGCTCACTGAACTACCAATACATTTATCGTGGGAGGTGTGATGAGACGTTGTTTGGTGGCCCAACCTTCCGAATCCCCGGCTGCAGCAAAGGCCTGGTTACGATTTTAGGATCGAGACTACGTTATTGGATACCTGACATCGTAGATACGTACTTGTAAATAAGTTTTTGCGTTTACGCGAATAAAGATAAGTATTAAGTTTAGATAGCATATGATCACACATGTAACATTCCCCCATTTAGAGTTTAAACATACATATTTACTGGCAACGTAAATTGCATTTCATCCACAGTAATCTAGGTCTTTTACAAGATAAATGTATGTGGTGTGTGCATACATTTCGTACATGTATGAGTTAGTGAGAGGTTCCAATATGTCACATAAGACATGAATAGTGTTTTGAACCCACCGTACGACTCAGTGAAAGCGGTTCACGTTAACCACAACTTCCCATCGGTTTGAGTGGAAGGTTAACGAACGTGATAAGGGTTAAACTACACAAAGAAATACACTGGCCACACTTACTGTCAGAACAGTGGTGTTGCTTCGCTGCTGACTAAGCCGCAACTAAAGCTCAATACCAAGCTGTACCAGTTTTATTGCCCGCCAACTTACTTCCGCTGTTCTACTGTGGCATTGATATGTTTACCCAATAGCGTTTATTCCAAATAGTAACGCCTGGAGTCCTGTTTGCACGTGAGCTGTTGAGGGCCGGTGTAAAAAATTATCCTCAGATCGTAATCATTGGAATATACACTTTACGCCGATGGAGCTTTGTATATATATATATATATATATATATATATATATATATATATATATATATATATATATATATATATATATATATATATAAAGGGTTTTACAATAAGAGTACGAAAAACGGGGCTGGGATTTTTACCAATTTGCCGGAAACATCGACACAAATCAGTCCAGCCACTTCCTAAAACTTCAACCGACTGTCGGAAATCTATATATGTGCCAGAGTTGGCATGTCCTATACTTCGGAAACCTAGACGGAGTATTTCACGTGGCACTTTTCACCAGAAGGCAACTGAGTGGACATTCACCCTTTCCTATCCACGTGGAGTAAGAGTTGGTGTCAATGGTTCATGAACACCGATGTGATACAGTTTCATTGTGATTACGTACGACATATTCAGGGATTAGATTTCTCAGTGTGTTGTTATGAATTTCATAAAGTGTTAGGAATGTAAATTCTCACGCATTAATTTGTAATAAAGCAGTCTTTTACATTGTTAAGTGATAACATCAAGATTGTGCATCATTTCATCAGGGCCTTGTAGTGATAACATCAAGATTGTGCATCATTTCATCAGGGCCTTGTAGTGATAACATCAAGATTGTGCATCATTTCATCAGGGCCTTGTACAGCTTTCATAATTGGACACTTTTTGGGTCCTTTAATTGAAGATGAATTTCTATGCCTTTGACCGTTGTAACGATAGTAATTTTAAGGCATAAGCAAGTAGGAGTCCCCACCTCTCGGGTATTACTGCAGGTTCACAGCATGTTGCTTGTGTTATATGGAGGTAAAACCTCGGATTATATAAAATTGAGAAAATATTTTCGTAATTCCGGGAACCTTACAAACATGAAAAGCTCCTTAAATTCTAGGTACTTGAAAATCCAGGAGACATGGCAAATTTTCAAGAATCGTCACCACATACATATGGAACGCAAAAATCTTAGTAGCTTATGGACCGGGAATTTTTTTTCTAGAATCAGCAGGGGTGTAGAAGTCGTTTAAAGGGCATTTTTTTCAACAAGCAGATCAAGACAGAAGCCAAAGAAGGACACCTTATACTGCTTTCGTCCACTGACTTTTCAATCGCGGTGTATTATATTTTATACTTAGGATACCATGCTACCGTACACTATCAAACGCTTATCATGTCAAGCTACCGAACTCTTGTTTCACATCTATAACATGAAATTAACGTGTGCTCACTTACACATACGGTATGAAGCTAACATATGCAATATTACACTTTCGCCATAAAGTAAACGAAAATATAAATCTAGCAATCCGCTGTCGTACTCAAGACAAGTGTACATTTTAACTCGAAAAACAAATATAGGATATTGACTTCCATTTACAGTCATCCAGTCTTTCATAAAACTGTAAATCCCGAAATCATCATTTATTTCAATACGGTAAGGTCTTGAATACATTTCAAATCAATTCGGAAAGAAAGGGTAAGTTTTTGTAAATGTTCTGATCGGTTATAGCACGAGTGTTGTTTATGATCTGTAGGCAATGGTGTGGCAAGGCAGGACGGTAGGCTGGCAAAGTGCAGAACATTCCAACGGGCAAAGGTACTGTTATCTGTTGACTTATTGATATTGTTACTAAACAACTCTTAAGGGGCCAAACCGGCACGCTGATCCAAAGGGCACTAACGTAAACGTACTCTTGTTGCTCCACTGGACCGTGTTTGAAAACATCATTCCAGGCCAGTTTCACCCTTACTGAACTTCTGAAGAAAATTTCCATACATTTGGAGTGGGCTTTAATTTGTATATTATCTCCTCTGTTATCAATGTTGAATGTTATGAATGGCCTGGATTTTCACCTAACCAGTAAGGAGCATATCATAAGGTTTAAGGGGTACATGCTTTTTTGGCTTCATTTGATTTTCATTTTCTTACTGATATTTAATTATTTTCCTACGTTAGAGCTGGAAAATTAGCATGAAACTAATGCCATGCTGTTGGAAATCTCAACCCTTAAAGAATAATTGGCAGTGGACACTTCTGCATCTTACATGACACCTGTTGATAAAGAAGAATAGGAGGGTCAGAATTACTCATACCTGTGATTGCGATATTCTTCTGCATCAGCAAAGCCAAATTTAATGTTAACGAGAGAAAACCCTGATTGTACTGATTGTACCTGCATAGTGATGACAGCATAGTAAAACCTTGGATGCAAAAAAACTAGACTTATGTTGGCATTTCTGGTAAACCAGAGAAATAAGAAAGGCAATTTCATGTCAGTCAATATAAAAAAAAAAATTCTCAATGCATCCCATAGTTTAAAAGTCCAAGAAATGATTGTAAGACTTCATTTAGAATGTAAGAGTGTGGAGGTTTTGTGGTAGCCTCGGCTTCTTCTGAGGCTACTGACTGTATCTATATGAGTTACACGTCACAATTATTTTATGAACAATGTAGGAGATTATGATAGATGAAAATGGCAAGATAGCTGGGATGGTGAAGCTCAAAAGAAGTATAACAAACTACAGAGTATAGGGAAAGGTGTTTAAGTATAGCATTCATATTTGACATGAGTAACCATTTTGAGACATTTATTTGTTGACAAAAAATTAGTCATACTGTATATGTAGATCATGGTCATTTAATGGAAAGTAGACTTGGTGTAGCATGTAACACAACAGCTGCAATATTATATGGTAATGGAAGAAATAAAAGTATTGGAGAAACTTGAAGATATGAAGTTATTCCAGGAAGCCAAAATATTTTGTCTTATTAAGTATCTTTAGAGACTGAGTGTGAGCAAATGTGGCCTTTTTTGTCTGTTTTCCTGGTGCTACCTTGTTAAAGCAGGGGTTAGCAATGCTGTTTTCCTTCAGGGTGGGGTAGCGATGCTGTTTTCTTGTGGGGCAGGATAGCGCTAGGAATGGATGAAGGCAAGCAAGTATGAATAATATACATGAGTATATATGTATATGTCTGTGTATATGTGTACATATTGATATGTATATGTGCATGTATGTTGTTCGCTGATGATACAGCGCTGGTGGCGGATTCATGTGAGAAACTGCAGAAGCTGGTGACGGAGTTTGGTAAAGTGTGTGGAAGAAGAAAGTTAAGAGTAAATGTGAATAAGAGCAAGGTTATTAGGTACAGTAGGGTTGAGGGTCAAGTCAATTGGGAGGTGAGTTTGAATGGAGAAAAACTGGAGGAAGTGAAGTGTTTTAGATATCTGGGAGTGGATCTGTCAGCGGATGGAACCATGGAAGCGGAAGTGGATCATAGGGTGGGGGAGGGGGCGAAAATTTTGGGAGCCTTGAAAAATGTGTGGAAGTCGAGAACATTATCCCGGAAAGCAAAAATGGTTATGTTTGAAGGAATAGTAGTTCCAACAATGTTGTATGGTTGCGAGGCGTGGGCTATGGATAGAGTTGTGCGCAGGAGGATGGATGTGCTGGAAATGAGATGTTTGAGGACAATGTGTGGTGTGAGGTGGTTTGATCGAGTAAGTAACGTAAGGGTAAGAGAGATGTGTGGAAATAAAAAGAGCGTGGTTGAGAGAGCAGAAGAGGGTGTTTTGAAATGGTTTGGGCACATGGAGAGAATGAGTGAGGAAAGATTGACCAAGAGGATATATGTGTCGGAGGTGGAGGGAACGAGGAGAAGAGGGAGACCAAATTGGAGGTGGAAAGATGGAGTGAAAAGGATTTTGTGTGATCGGGGCCTGAACATGCAGGAGGGTGAAAGGAGGGCAAGGAATAGAGTGAATTGGAGCGATGTGGTATACAGGGGTTGACGTGCTGTCAGTGGATTGAATCAAGGCATGTGAAGCGTCCGGGGTAAACCATGGAAAGCTGTGTAGGTATGTATATTTGCGTGTGTGGACGTGTGTATATACATGTGTATGGGGGTGGGTTGGGCCATTTCTTTCGTCTGTTTCCTTGCGCTACCTCGCAAACGCGGGAGACAGCGACAAAGTATAAAAAAAAAAAAATGGGCGTTTTTATATATATATATATATATATATATATATATATATATATATATATATATATATTATATATATATATATATATATATATATATATATATATATATATATATATATATATATATACTATATATATATATATATATATATATATATATATATATATATATATATATATTTATTTATTTTTTTTGCTTTGTCGCTGTCTCCCGCGTTTGCGAGGTAGCGCAAGGAAACAGACGAAAGAAATGGCCCAACCCACCCCCATACACATGTATATACATACGTCCACACACGCAAATATACATACCTACACAGCTTTCCATGGTTTACCCCAGACGCTTCACATGCCATGATTCAATCCACTGACAGCCCGTTAACCCCGGTATACCACATCAATCCAATTCACTCTATTCCTTGCCCTCCTTTCACCCTCCTGCATGTTCAGGCCCCGATCACACAAAATCTTTTTCACTCCATCTTTCCACCTCCAATTTGGTCTCCCACTTCTCTTCGTTCCCTCCACCTCCGACACATATATCCTCTTGGTCAATCTTTCCTCACTCGTTCTCTCCATGTGCCCAAACCATTTCAAAACACCCTCTTCTGCTCTCTCAACCACGCTCTTTTTATTTCCACACATCTCTCTTACCCTTACGTTACTTACTCGATCAAACCACCTCACACCACACATTGTCCTCAAACATCTCATTTCCAACACATCCATCCTCCTGCGCACAACTCTATCCATAGCCCACGCCTCGCAACCATACAACATTGTTGGAACCACTATTCCTTCAAACATACCCATTTTTGCTTTCCGAGATAATGCTCTCGACTTCCACACATTCTTCAAGGCTCCCAGAATTTTCGCCCCCTCCCCCACCCTATGATCCACTTCCGCTTCCATGGTTCCATCTGCTGCCAGATCCACTCCCAGATATCAAAAACACTTTACTTCCTCCAGTTTTTCTCCATTCAAACTTACCTCCCAATTGACTTGACCCTCAACCCTACTGTACCTAATAACCTTGCTCTTATTCACATTTACTCTTAACTTTCTTCTTTCACACACTTTACCAAACTCAGTCACCAGCTTCTGCAGTTTCTCACATGAATCAGCCACGAGCACTGTATCATCAGCAAACAACAACTGACTCACTTCCCAAGCTCTCTCATCCCCAACAGACTTCATACTTGCCCCTCTTTCCAAAACTCTTGCATTCACCTCCCTAACAACCCCATCCATAAACAAATTAAACAACCATGGAGACATCACACACCCCTGCCACAAACCTACATCCACTGAGAACCAATCACTTTCCTCTCTTCCTACACGTACACATGCCTTACATCCTCGATAAAAAGTTTTTCACTATATGTATATATATATATATATATATATTATCCCTGGGGATAGGGGATTAAGAATACGTCCCACGTATTCCCTGCGTGTCGTAGAAGGCGACTAAAAGGGGAGGGAGCGGGGGGCTGGAAATCCTCCCCTCTCGTTTTTTTTTTTTTTTTTTTCCAAAAGAAGGAACAGAGGGGGCCAGGTGAGGATATTCCAAAAAAGGCCCAGTCCTCTGTTCTTAACGCTACCTCACTAACGCGGGAAATGGCAAATAGTTTAAAAGAAAAAAGAAATATATATATATATATATATATATATATATATATATATATATATATATATATATATATATGATTGGTTCTCAGTGAATGTAGGTTTGCGGCAGGGGTGTGTGATGTCTCCATGGTTGTTTAATTTGTTTATGGATTGGGGTTGTTAGGGAGGTGAATGCAAGAGTTTTGGAAAGAGGGGCAAAAATGAAGTCTGTTGTGGATGAGAGAGCTTGGGAAGTGAGTCAGTTGTTGTTCGCTGATGATACATCGCTGGTGGCTGATTCATGTGAGAAACTGCAGAAGCTGGTGACTGAGTTTGGTAAAGTGTGTGAAAGAAGAAAGTTAAGAGTAAATGTGAATAAGAGCAAGGTTATTAGGTACAGTAGGGTTGAGGGTCAAGTCAGTTGGGAGGTAAGTTTGAATGGAGAAAAACTGGAGGAAGTAAAGTGTCTTAGATATCTGGGAGTGGATCTGACAGCGGATGGAACCATGGAAGCAGAAGTGAATCATAGGGTGGGGGAGGGGGCGAAAATCCTGGGAGCCTTGAAGAATGTGTGGAAGTCGAGAACATTATCTCGGAAAGCAAAAATGGGTATGTTTGAAGGAATAGTGGTTCCAACAATGTTGTATGGTTGCGAGGCGTGGGCTATGGATAGAGTTGTGCGCAGGAGGGTGGATGTGCTGGAAATGAGATGTTTGAGGACAATGTGTGGTGTGAGGTGGTTTGATCGAGTAAGTAATGTAAGGGTAAGAGAGATGTGTGGAAATAAAAAGAGCGTGGTTGAGAGAGCAGAAGAGGGTGTTTTGAAATGGTTTGGGCACATGGAGAGAATGAGTGAGGAAAGATTGACCAAGAGGATATATGTGTCGGAGGTGGAGGGAACGAGAAGTGGGAGACCAAATTGGAGGTGGAAAGATGGAGTGAAAAAGATTTTGTGTGATCGGGGCCTGAACATGCAGGAGGGTGAAAGGCGGGCAAGGAATAGAGTGAATTGGATCGATGTGGTATACCGGGGTTGACGTGCTGTCAGTGGATTGAATCAGGGCATGTGAAGCGTCTGGGGTAAACCATGGAAAGTTATGTGGGGCCTGGATGTGGAAAGGGAGCTGTGGTTTCGGGCATTATTGCGTGACAGCTGGAGACTGAGTGTGAACGAATGGGGCCTTTGTTGTCTTTTCCTAGTGATACCTCGCACACATGAGGGGGGAGGGGGATGGTATTCCATGTGTGGCGAGGTGGCGATGGGAATGAATAGGGGCAGACAGTGTGAATTGTGTGCATGGGTATATATGTATGTGTCTTTGTGTGTATATATATGTGTACATTGAGATGTATGGGTATGTATATTTGCTTGTGTGGGTGTGTGTGTGTGTACATTGTGTATGGGGGTGGGTTGGGCCATTTCTTTCGTCTGTTTCCTTGCGCTACCTCGCAAACGCGGGAGACAGCGACAAAGCAAAATAAATAAATATAAGATAAAATATTGTTATTATTATTATTATTATTATTATTATTATACTTAATTGCTTTTTTTTTGCGTCAGAGGTAGCGCCAGGAAACAGATGAAGAATGGCCCATCCACTCATATACACAAATTTTTTAATATCTTTTAAATATCTTTTTGATTCTAAATAGTGCTAAATGATCATTAGGTTTGGGCACTTTACAGATTCCACAAAATCAATCAGTTAGCTAAACTGAGAAGAGTATGAACTGTATATTGTAGGGTGAGTATTAATTTGTTTTTTTTCATTTCAGGTTATGGCTCTAAAACTTATGAATGCACTGTCACTGTGGATAAAGGTTACTGCTTCGAGTTCTCATCTTGGCATTAATTTTCCCTCCAGTAATTCCTATTACTTGAAGCTTTCACATCAAAGAGTGTTGTTGTATTGTTCCTACTCTGAAGGCCAAGTTGGGAGTAATAATGAAGTGGATTTTGTAGCAAGAACGAGAAACATTCTCCAGGCTGTGCATTCCAAAGAGATCTCTGGATCTGGATACTCTGAAAAAGAAGTAGCCTCTCTTTATGAGTTCTTGATGAACCTTGGGATTAAATCAGAAACCATAGAGGCACAATTTTTAGAAACTCCAGATATTTTAAAGTACCCATTATACAAATGGAATGAAGCCTGTGAAGTTATGGAAGAGAATGGACTGTCCAGTAGCAGAATCCTCCAAAATGTTGCATTGTGTCCAGAAATTTTGAAAATCAAATCCTCCTCTCTGTCAGATAAACTTGTACAGTATAGACAAATTGCTCTTGGAAAGGATAGTTTTCTATCACTTCTAAACAGGTAATGACTTTGATCATTATGATTTTCCCCTTGGTTATTATGGTTCAACTTTTTAAAAACATTTGTAGTAATTGCTGTGATTTGCTGGTTTTCATGTTCTAGACATTGTATTATACACTTCATTTAGCATATATTGTGGAATATCTGTATTTGGAATATTGTGGTTTATGCATAATTTCATTTTATTTTTATGAATTTTAAGATACAAAGTGCTGTTTCATTGTCAGCTTATGCCTTAATTTTATTATGTGAATTCAAATCTTCAGATACCCAGTGCTGTTTCTTTGTCAGCCTCACCAAATCAAGAAAAGGGTTATGTTGTTAAGATCTATTTTTCCACCTCCAATATTCAAGCCTTTGATTGTGAATAATCCAAACATCCTTGTTGAGAATTGGGAGGATGTTATGGAAAAGATTATGTACATTCACAAAGTAAGTTGCTCAGTAATGATTCTTAATCCTCACAATACCTCTTGACATTATTAATGATTGCAACAGGAATTGCAATTCTTTGAGGAATACTATTTAACAATTTTTTTGTACAAAACTTTGTCTCTGAACTTACCATACTATTATCTTCATGTTAATCTTCACTGTCATTGTGAGATTAATTTTTTCATTACTATCATTAGAATGCTTTGTTATTTTGTAACAGTATAAACTTGCCCAACAAGGAGATTTTGTGAAATTATTTCAGTTGTATCTGTTGGCTTTCATACTGCACCATGTTTATGTATCCTTCCTTTCACTGAACTACCAGGTAATGGGACTGGAACAGCCACAGTTGGCTTTCAGTAAGACCTTAAGGAGATCCCTCCTACACATAAAGATACGGCACCAATTTCTCTTCCGTGCAGGACTTTATATAACTCCAAATTTGGAAAAAGATAGACGGAGCCACTTAAGGAATGCTTCCTTGTCAGATATAATGGATACTTCAGATACATATTTTGCTAACAGGTAGGTTATAATATTGGTCATTAGTTTTCATTTGTACGAATACATTAAGGTACTGAGAAAGGGTAGATCTACTGGCTTCCCTCAAAGAAGCATAGTCATAGTGCAAATATATGGTTGTGTGAAGGGGATTTATATGAATAAGGTTTCCTTTTTCTTGTTATTTTGTTATGACTTGTTTTTGCTGCATTCACATTGTTGTCTCATACAGTGCCATTACCTATCCCAGTTTTGCTTCATTCACATTGCTTTCCCATACAGTGCCATTACCTATCTCCCCGGAAACAGAAAAAATTAACTTTTTTTACGGAACAGATAGATTTCCTCGCAAAAGTATAAGAAACATACTTTTGTTTTGACACATACAAGAGGGAGTAAAACTGTAGAGCCTAGAGCTGGGATGCCTGATGTGAGTTTTGCTCTCCTAGCTATAAGAGGGGTGGACATGGTGGTCTGGTTTGTGTTTGTATCACTTTTTGCCACACTTTTCATTTTGATTTTTCATACAGGCAGAGCGTTGATGGTGAATAAGATGAATAACATTCTTACTTATCTACAATTTTCTGTATTTTTCACACCTTCTTATATATACACTGTAAACTAAAAGTTTTATACACAGTATTTTTCATGAGTTTTCAAGTGAAAAACATTTCTTTTAAAATGTACCAGGTCTTAATTATTTGGAAAGCAAGTCAAGTTTTGAAGTTAACCATATGGAAAGAATTCAACCATTCCCAGCGGTGGATATTGAAATCCCATAGAATTAGGAAAGCAGTTGGCGAAACAAAGGAAAATTGTGGTAGTTGAAGAACAGACCTTGAGCCAGATAACATCAAAGTTTGGGGATTTAAGGTCCTTAAGGGATGTAACAGATGTGTTGATGGAATAAGCACAGAAGTATGAGTGGAAATTATAAAATGATATGAAAAAGGGGCTGGTGAGAACATCATTAGACAATTGGGTCTTAGAGAGAAGTAAGATATTGAGAAAGATACCTGTACTAGACAGATAGTGTTTAACTGAAGAGAGGTTACTAGAGATTTTGAGTGTTGGTATAGTGAATAGAAAAAGAGGCAGATCTATCAGAGAAAAATTGTGGGAGGGGCCAGTAGTTTCCTTCTTTACACTTTTCTTACAGAGTACATGCACACATGGCATTGGTTCAGAAAGTGTCATGATTTACCTTCTTTGACCACTGGCCTACCTAGGAAGTAGTTTCTGAACTGATCACACATTTGACACTCAGTCAAATGCTGTAAAAGAAAAAGACAGTATCAACTCCCTCATTATTTCCTTCCCTAAGGGTAGGTGAAATCAAGGGTCACAGCAAGACAGCCATCAGAATTAGTGCTGCCATCAGTCAAAGGGCAAGTGACAGTTCTTATGAAAGGGCAAGTGACATAGTTCTTATGAAAAGAATTATAATGAAGGAGAATATGATAGATTTTCAATCTATGTGTCTTTGTAGGTTAACAAATTCACACTTTCTTCTCTACCTTGCTCATATAATATCCATAAGTTCATTATTTCTTGTATAAGGACAAATAAGTGACCAAAATTATTTGATGTATTATTGCATTTCAGAGTTGCAAGGCTAACAGACCATGAATACAAGGTATTTTCTTCTATAATGGAGGAAGAGGAATCAGGATACAGTGATTCAGAAGAAAGTGATGTTGATGAGAACCCCAGCCTTGGTTTTGATGAAGTTTCATAGCATGACCTTGCTAAAAATTAAATGTAAATATGTTAGTTGATATTTAACATCTTTTTGAAGAATTTTTAGTTATACCTAAATACAGGGTGGCCCAAAAAAGTTACTCTTTTTTTGACATCCTATAACTCAACTGATTTTTTTTTCAGGGTCAATTGGATCTGAAAAAAGAAACAAATTCAGTGAGTTATAGGGTGTCAAAAAGTGAGTACATTTTTCAGGGACATGGTGTATGTTAACTGATATTTAACACGTTTGTGAAGAATCCTGTAGTTATAGTAAAGTAATAGTAGAAATTGATATTGCTTGTATTTTCTTCTTCTTAGAATAAAAACTATGAATTATGTGTAGGTTCTTTGAAACCATATAATTTTTCAATATTAAGAATGTATCACACAGTAGAATATCCAGATTCAGATGATGAGAAATGGTACCTTTTGCAGCATTTGTAGAATTAATGCCATTTGAACTTGATTGACCTTTTTCATTTCTTAAGGGTGTAACACCATTGACCATCTGGAAAAGGAATGGTTTATGGAAAGCTTATTAGGTGATGGATCCAAATGCTGTCTGATACATTTTGGTATTCAGAGGTGTGGAAGGGACAAGGAGAATGGGGAGATGGAAGAATGCAGCGAAAAAGATTTTGAGTGATCAGGGTCTAGATATGCAGGAGGGAGAAAGGCATGCATGGGAGAAAGTGAATTGAAACACTGTGGTACATGGGTGGATGTGCTGTCTGTGGATTAAACCAGGGCATGTGAAGCATCTGGGGAAAGAACTTTTGTTAAGAAGTAAAGATGATAACAGAGGACATTATTTTCAGTATTCAGTTCCACATCCTCTATTTACTTTATAACAGAAAACTGTATTGTATTACCCTGTTAATAAGTATAAATGGAGTGAAGTATTTTACAATTGTGATAGACAATAACTTAGTGCTTTGTTTTTCCATATATGATATAGAAAAGAAAGATTTATTCAGATTTTTTTTGTCATGTTGCTAATTGATTGATTTCAGCTTGGGTGTTAGGTGGTCATGGAAGTTAATAAAGCATCACAGTATCCTTGATGCAAATAAAGCTATTTATCATCAAACTTTGCTGCCAAGTCTTCAGGCAGATTATGCAGTCCACACACCTTATTGGCTGGCAGGGACACATCTGAAAGGTATGAACAAAGTGCATTAAATATTTCATCTCTGAAAAATCCTTATTAAAACATGTCCAGGTATGAAACTTTGGATTTTCTTTTAATCTGATTCTAAGAAGCTAAGTATTCAAACTTATCTGGGGGAGGAATGTTAGAAAAATTCCTTAAACAAGAGTAGTTCCAAAATTCATTTATGACTTCCCCATCAACACATGGTTACAGTGGATAATGTATATTGCATGTTTCTTCATGTCCCCACAGTACACTATCACAAAAACAAGATGGCATGATAAATTTGGCACAATTCCGTAACACCGACTCTAGTCAGAGAATATTAGATGAAGGTAGAGGTCATTAGATATTAATCTATACTCTGAAAAGGTGCTCCTGTCTGTCCCTCCATCCATCTCCAGTCTGAAGACATAGTGAGAAAGTTGCCTGATGCATGATGACTATCACCCATTCAGGGTTGCTAATAATTCAATCATTTCTTTGTCAGAATAGAAATTACTGGGGGTGATATATTTTTGGGAATATATTATACTATTATTAGATAGTTGAAATGCAAGGTTGAGCCAGCAGTATGGGAGGTACAGTGAGGAAAACAGGAGAGATGATGGTTAAACCACAGAAAAATTTCATTTTGCCATTCATGGTTTGATGGCCAGGGAGGAAGTGATGATGGTGATGAAGTATGGGACAGTGTGAGGTAGCTAGAAAGGTAAATAGTGGTGTGGTGAGGGAGGGTGTAACAGCCAGGAAGGGAGACGGTTGTGGTGAGGGATGGTGTGATAGCCAGGGTCTTAATGTTGAGGGAATTTGATGGCCAGGGTGGGAGGATGTGGAAACACTTTGCAGGAGCAAGAAGAGTAGGGTAGGGAGGGCCAGATCTGTGTAGTCTCGATTTAAGCAGGGGCATTCAGTGGGGTCATGGTTGGTTGTAACCTTCAGAGTAAAGAAAAGATCCCTTTATGGGGTTCTTGTATTCCCATCATAGGTACTGTGGTTTGGAGAAGACAGAACTGAAGCAAATTAAAGATCAAGATCACCAAGATTAAGGAGTTGACGTAGGTCAGACCCATGTCTGACTGCAGTCTGTCATTGTAAATAATGTCAGCAGGATACTGATTATCCTAAATCTGTACACACTATAGATATTGTGTGCAACTTGAATGCCTGAAGATTTAAACAGTTGTGTTTTGCTTTAATTAAGATGAATTATGGATAAAGCTTTAGTAAGCTTAGCTTGGGCATAGCACTGAATGCCCAAAGCAACATTATTAGCCATACAAAAATTTACCACTCTTGAGCTCTTACCAATTTTTCTTGGGAAATCCAGACCAAGGTTGTTCATGATGTCCACAAATGTTTCTTTGGGCTTGGTAAGCCTTGTGTTGTACTGCTTCTCCTCTGCTACAGTTGTTACTGTTTGACCTGAATTAAGATTAAGGATTTAAGAATCTGAATACTTAATACCTGTCAAAGGTGAAATTAATGAACACTGTTTGAGACATTAGTTTTGATAGAAGATAAGCTCTTAAATGTTTATGTAATAAGCTTTACAGTATCCTAGAATCTAAGATCACTGTGGACCACTGGTATCACAAATTTGTTGAACCTGCATACTGGAATATCTACTACCATACATGGTGTTGTTTTTCATGTGGAGAAAGGCATGAGAGCTGATATTGGTGATTAGGATAAAGAAGAAATGGTTGGATATAATGTTCATTTACTTACAAAATAGTGTAGTATAAAGAAACAATCATGTTGGGTTTATCTTCCTAAGAGTGAGGTCATTCACCATTTTCATGTGCTCATGCCTAATTTGCTATGGTGAGATAATTCAGAGTCAGGAGGAAGCAGAACCATAACTATGAAAATGAGACATCCCACTGCTTGTTAAACGATACCTGTAACACACCATGATAGTGGGAAGAAATGAAAAGGATGGTTCAGTAGCTGCATGGTAACTGGTGAAAAACCAGGAGCAAGTTTTAACATAATCTGATCTAGATTATATATGAAAGACTGTAACACCATCAAATTCATTCCTTTTTGCTCAGACCAGTAAAATGTATTTTCAAGCTTGTCTAAAAGATGCATGAACTTTTTAATGCATGTGAATTATGAGTCTCATAAGCAGCCATGAGGTAAAAAGATTCAAAATATCGAGTGAAGAGTAATTGGAACTTTTGCACCTCATATTAGAAACAGTGGAATATAAAACAATGAAATATCATTGTGAAATTAAAGTACAAATGAAAATGATAATCTCAAGAATGTTGACTTATTAATTAAGTGTACCTTTATAGTCATGGGCTGGATAGAGCAAGAAGTCGTCAGGAAGACTTAAGATCTGGGAGTGTACTGATTCATATAGGGTGTGTGGAGAACCCTCCTGGAAGTCCGTCCTTCCACAGCCACGTATCAGCAAAGCATCGCCAGTGAAGGCAAATTTCTGAGTGTGGCTTACATATGTAACGCAACCTGTTATAGAAAGTTTTTTCTTTGAGAAATGTTCATATTCATTTTTTATGATCTGTAATGAACAGGAACAGATAAAAGCTGTTCATTTTTCAGCAAAGAATTTACTTACCATTTGTGTGACCAGGTGTACTGCGAACTTCTAATTGGTGATTACCAAAAGCTATTATATCACCATGTTCTACATGAGCATCAGCTGTTGCTCCAGAAATCTGCAAAAATTCATATATGAATTTCATCTCCCAGTAATTCAGTATCATACAATAAACTTTGCATAGCTATTAGAAAGTAGACATTGAACATTGGTGCTCTTGTTAGTGAGTTGATCGTGGATTATGGAAAGCATTGATTCCCTACGAATGAGATAGTTATGTAACCCCTGGACTCCCTTTATGGGTCTCCTGCACCTTTCAAGCTGATATCTGTGTGGGAGCAGAGTACGGTTGTCTCCTTTGAGGCGAGAAGATCCTTTGCTGACAGTGTCACAGCCTTGTTGAAGGTGACTTTTTCTTGCATTGTTGCATAGTTACTATAGGTGAGATGTATAGTAGGTGGTATGTCATTAAACATGACAGCTAAGAGTGGATGTGTACAAATGAGGTTATTTTTCACTCATTCTTAACACTGTCTTTCTTTGGCGAGAGATGCAGTTGGATCCCATGCTACAAGAATAAAGGAAAAAAATTAAGGGATAGAAACTGCCATTGTTGGATGGTAATCAAGGGTCAGTCATTGAAAGTTTTATCAGTTATATAAGGCTACATTGAAACTCATTATATTAATGAGTTTGATTTCAGTTTGGTTCAAAATCTGTAATTTAGTAGCTTTTATGATTACAAAATAGAAATTTAAAATGAATTAAATCTCAAAGAGTCATGAGAAATCTCCACTTGTGCAGAACTAAGTTTTTGTTTAAAGGTATTTGTAGAGGTGTAGCTGACAGATTTTATTATATAGGTATGTGTGGAAAGCTTCGGTAAATAATAATGGTCTTAATGAAAAATGCATAGGATTCTTTTGGTTTTTGAGTATTTGAGTCCTGATTTGCATGGTATGAATTTTAGAGTTAAAAGAGAAGAAAGAGAAAGCTTAATAATTCAAACGTTTATGCTTCTTTCTAATGTTCCTACCTACTACTTCTGTCTCTTGCTCCTATCATTTTGCTAAAAGGTAGGATTAGTGCATAGCACACACCACCAGAAAAATCTAGAGTTACAAAGAATTAGTTGAGTAAAGTTTTGTCAAGTGTTATGTGTGACGAGACTGTATACATAAACAAAGAAATATGTCAGTGAAGTTTATTAATATATTCTGTCTTCTGTATCTGATAAAGTAGATTTTGATATTCAGTTCTGAAAAGGACTCCCTTTACCAGATGCTGATTAAGTAATGACAGCAAATCTGTTCTGAATATTGGACTTAATGTGCTAAGTAAAATGTGGTGAGAAAGTAAATGATTGTAACAACACATAGATACCTAGACCTCAGCTTAACAGCTTTTTCTTTCTTTCAAACTGTTCGCCATTTCCTGCGTTAGCAAGGTAGCATTAAGAACAGAGGACTGGGCCTCTGAGGGAGTATCCTAACCTGGCCTCCTTCTCTGTTCCTTCTTTTGGAAAATTGAAGAAAATGAGAGGGGAGGATTTCCAGCCCCCCGCTCCCTCCCCTTTTAGTCGCCTTCTACAACACGCAGGGAATACGTGGGAAGTATTCTTTCTCCCCTATCCCCAGGGATAACAGCTATGATGAGATATATGATATCCAATCACAGTATTTACTGCTGGTGCTGAGGGAAGTTAGAAGTGTAGGCATGTGAAATGTGTTCAGTATAGCTGAATTTGGACATTCTTTATGGTGTTCAAATTTTAGTTTAAATATGTATGTATAAGTTTTGCAACTAGTTACTGGACAAAGTAAATTACTGGGGCATTAATGGAGTATATTGATGATAACAGTAAAATCGAATGATATGTTTACATAATGTTAGAAGATACTGCAATTTTGATGTGTAAACAATGTAGTTGTTATGAGAGGAGTGGCTTCAAATATGACCATTTTGTGAAGAAGTCTAATGCAAATAGTTAAGCATATCCAGGATGAGATAACTGGAAAAAGATTAAGATTGAGATAGATTTATGTAAAGCATTGTTTAGTAATGTTTTGTTGATATTACCTTTGCTATGAGGGACTGACACCCGGGCACAAGTCTTTTCAGAAGCCCACTTCCAGTTATATGATCAGCATGAACATGGGTGTTCACTGTCAGAAATGAGGAAAAATAAATGATGGGAAAATACATATTATGGTATTCACATACAGCAAAGTTATGTGTAATTGAATCTGAGTTTGAATGAATTTTTAACTGTGTGCTTAAAATCACTCCAAAATCTGCCTTCTTCAGTAAGCAGACCTGATATAAGACATTAAACTTAAGGTTTCAAAATAAGGGACAATTTTTGGTTCTCAGACTGAACTCATACTGAATTTATAAATTGCCATTAAATCAGCAAAAAAAAAAGTTGAACTCTGTTAGTAATTATTAGACAGTAAACTTTTCCAAATAACACTAAAAACTGAATAATTTATCTACCAGTCTACCAAGTTTTGGTTTTAAAACTAAGTGTATGTTTTTAGCAATTCAAGGACATACAGTTTTACCAGAACTTCAAGAAACTGTGTGATAACTTTTACATTGCCTAGTAGGAGGTTTTCTCTTATGTAAATAATGGTATTTGGTTTCTTAATTATTGGACAGTTTTGCCAAAACCAGTGATACTAGCATTAACCATAGAATGAAGGTTGTTGTTTATAAATGCAATGCAAGCAAATTAGTCTCAGCACATAAGTTTTATCTATTTTTTTTCTTATGTTTGATACACCTGAAATGCAGAGACCTTTTTTTTTAATGCACATATGCTACCTCGCAAACGCGGGAGACAGCGACAAAGTATAATAAATAAAAATAAATGTTTTTAAAACTAAAATTTCATTTTTTTTTTTTTTTTTTTCGCCCCTAAAGCATAGCTTACTGGCATCAGTAAGCCTTTCAAAGAAAAATCTAGTATGAGAAACTTACTGGCATATTTCAGTTTTAGTCCCAGCTCCTTGACCAGCTGTGCATCTCTCTCTGCCAGCTCAATAACAGGGTCAATGAGGATTGCATCTTTAGTATTTGCATCAGCCAGTAAGTAAGTGTAGGTGCAGCTATCGCGATCAAAAAGCTGTGGGCAAAGAATTCAGATATGAGAAAATTTCTTCTTGTAAAAAATTCAAAAGTAAAATAGGCATTTAGATTATTGAATTGACAGTTGAAAAGGGTAGATTGGCAGTTGATATTTTGTCCACCCGGTGATGTGTTTTACCTGAACGGTTGAATTTTGAGGGCATTATAGAAGCAAGTGGGAATGACTGAATGTGATATTTTTTCTGCTGTGAGTACATAAGCGTTCATCATGGAAGGCCTTCCAAGAAAATCACCACTTTGCCACATCCAGTACTACCATAATTATGACTGTCACTGCCACCTATTACTCCCATAACCACCATTTATCACTTCCAACCACGACCAGTACGGTCGTCAAAACTAGCCCTACCACAACTTCCATAATCATCACCATTTCTGCCACAGTTACTACCATCGTCATTGCTTTCACTACCACAGTCATTACTCCCATAATCATCATCACCACAAACTGCCACTATTAATGCTGCCGTCTTTATAGTTACCATCACCACAACTGTAATCACCATCATCACTTACGTATCAAACCATCGTAGCCATCGCATCACCGCAACCATCTGTACCATAACCGCCATCACCACATCCGTCAGTTGAACACACACACATACACACACAGCGCGCCATTAGCATGAGGTAAGGCATGTTGGGTGGGTGAGGGAGTAATACGTGCCGACCGCCACGTCTGGCTCGCCAACTTTGTTAGATATTTGTTTATTCTGATCGGCTGTTATGTGATTATAGTGCAATGCTTGAATTATTCTTTTCCTATTGATATGAATGTTACAATTATATATATATATATATATATATATATATATATATATATATATATATATATATATATTTTTTTTTTTTTTTTATACTTTGTCGCTGTCTCCCGCGTTTGCGAGGTAGCGCAAGGAAACAGACGAAAGAAATGGCCCAACCCCCCCCCCATACACATGTATATACATACGTCCACACACGCAAATATACATACCTACACAGCTTTCCATGGTTTACCCCAGACGCTTCACATGCCCTGCTTCAATCCACTGACAGCACGTCAACCCCGGTATACCACATCGCTCCAATTCACTCTATTCCTTGCCCTCCTTTCACCCTCCTGCATGTTCAGGCCCCGATCACACAAAATCTTTTTCACTCCATCTTTCCACCTCCAATTTGGTCTCCCTCTTCTCCTTGTTCCCTCCACCTCCGACACATATATCCTCTTGGTCAATCTTTCCTCACTCATCCTCTCCATGTGCCCAAACCACTTCAAAACACCCTCTTCTGCTCTCTCAACCATGCTCTTTTTATTTCCACACATCTCTCTTACCCTTACGCCACCCACTCGATCAAACCACCTCACACCACACATTGTCCTCAAACATCTCATTTCCAGCACATCCACCCTCCTGCGCACCACTCTATCCATAGCCCACGCCTCGCAACCATACAAAATTGTTGGAACCACTATTCCTTCAAACATACCCATTTTTGCTTTCCGAGATAATGTTCTCGACTTCCACACATTCTTCAAGGCTCCCAGGATTTTCGCCCCCTCCCCCACCCTATGATCCACTTCCGCTTCCATGGTTCCATCCGCTGACAGATCCACTCCCAGATATCTAAAACACTTTACTTCCTCCAGTTTTTCTCCATTCAAACTTACCTCCCAATTGACTTGACCCACAACCCTACTGTACCTAATAACCTTGCTCTTATTCACATTTACTCTTTACTTTCTTCTTTCACACACTTTACCAAACTCAGTCACCAGCTTCTGCAGTTTCTCACATGAATCAGCCACCAGCGCTGTATCATCAGCGAATAACAACCGACTCACTTCCCAAGCTCTCTCATCCACAACAGACTTCATACTTGCCCCTCTTTCCATATATATATATATATATATATATATAAATATATATATATATATATATATATATATATATATACTTTGTCGCTCTCTCCTGCCTTAGCGAGGTAGCCCGTTAAGAACAGAGGACAGCCTTTGTGGGAATATCCTCTCTTAGTCTCCTTCTCTGTTCCATCTTTTAGAAAATTAAAGACGAGAGGGGAGGATTTTCAGTCCCCCGCTCCCTCCCCTTTTAGTCGTCTTCTACCACACGCAAGGAATACGTGGGAAGTATTCTTTCTCCCCTATCCCCAGGGATGCGAGGGGAAAGATACCTGTTCAGTGAGAAATCGCTAAGTCCGAAATTTGAGGTTGTAATATTTTTCTAAATTCCCCTTGTGATTAAACGCATATACCGGTGCAGTCACTGACAGTCTCAGGTTTGGTCATCACTGAAAGAAGCACAAGAACTTAAGACAAATTCCTGAGGAGGGAGTTAACTAATACGGAGAGGTTAGTAATGAATGCCGAAAATCGAAGAGGAAAGCATCAGGGGTGACAAGATGACAGCCTTAAAGGTTTTAAATCAGTGTAATGACGTGAGCAGTGAAGTATTTCAGAGCATTCGAGTATAGAACAACCACAGACTATACCAGTTAGGTCAGTTAGCTCAGGTACAGGCCCAGTCCCAACACTGGAATGACAGTCATATTCGTTTGTCGTTGATTATTATGGCGTCAATGTCCTTATAACCACCAATCAAAAAAATTGGAGCGCATTCTTCAGGTGTCCGAGATACGCTTTCTGGCTCTTAGCCATCCAAGCGAAATAACTTGTACACTTTTTAACTTTGTAATTTCTCGCTCTCGTTCATCTTTGTTAGACAGCCCCGCCCATTATCCGCAATACAGTGACTGAAATGTTTTCATGAGTAAAAAGTACCCAAAATTGGAAGTACGTGAGATCAATTGTATCCCGATGTAATAGACTTAAAGAAACTATTTTTTTTTTTTATTTTTGTACTACTGACGACAAGAGGACGTTACGTACATCAGGGTATGATAAGTAGGCGGTTTTTTATGGGAAAATGTAAGCATCATGAAATATGTGTAATCGTGTAAATACACTGACGATATATGCGTAGCAGGCTCGTCTTACAGTTAGTTTTAAACTAAACATATCAGAAATCACTAACATAGAAGACTGGTATCCCAGGTTGCCGCACTTCGAAGCACAGTAATTAAGAGTTTCACCATTGTGATTCATACATGATTCGGTATTTTAGAAGTACACTTATGTTTTTAGCGTTTTAGACCTTCATAGAGTTTGCTACAGTCGTATTGAAATGTATATCATTTCAAGCTTTATCAAAACAAAGTTCTCACTTGTCTGAAGATGAGGTTGTGTGTCTCGCCTGTGCACTCATTTCTCTGAAGCTGGATAATGACGCAGCCAGGCGTTGGCTAAACAGTCTGGCAGCTGATCTCGTATACATCTGTTACGTACACCAAACACCTCCTGCGTTCGTTACATACTGATGGTCGTCCTGCAACTCGGTTGCAAGCTCTTTCATGATTAGGAAGTTGCCAAGTAGTGTATATTGAGTCGTGCACAGATAAAGCGAAGTGTCCATATCTAACTAAAGGTATTAGAGATAAGGATAGAGATCCGTGGCTGTTTTAGTGTACTAAAGTAAACGTCAGTCAGAGTGTAATACTCGATGTAAAACATATTTGTGTTATTTACGGGGTTTCATCACTTGGATGAAGTATCTTGATATATAATGATTATACATGCATTATTGATAAGAGAATATTTTTGTGTGCTAAATTTACTTTCGAGTAATATATATATATATATATATATATATATATATATATATATATATATATATATATATATATATTCTTTTTTTTTTTTTTTTTTTTGTCGCAATGGAGTAACAATGTTGTCATTTCCACTTGTAGGAATCGCCAGTCATAGTGATAATACTTCATTTAGCCCAAGGTTGTAGGTTCCCGATGACATCCTTAGGAGCTGCATGTGCTATCTTTGACTGGGAAGAGGACGATGAAACTAAAGTGGAAAGAGAGGAGTATAGAAACAAGTGAGATGCCTGATCACATTTTGGACGTTATTAGTGAATGATCAAATGTAACTTTGCCTCTTTTGTAGTCTATTTGTACACCACATGCTTTGGTGTCACGCTTTCCTTGACGACGCGGATGTAAAATTTGTTGTTACGAAAGCATTACGCACATGGGGCGCGAACGTGTTATTCATAGCGGTAGTACGAAAGAAAGGGTCATACGTCGAAGAAACAGCTCTCTTAGGTCTAGGATGCTCCTGCAGTGTACTGTGAACAACCTGGTAAAGAAAGGCTCATATAGGAAAAGAAACTGGCCATATTGACGGGAAAGTTCCTTACAAAGTTGACGTCTGCGTGATCAAATAAGGTGGAACCTTTCACTCTCATGGCCTCACAAGGTGATTTTTACCTTATTTTTTTCACCGCGTCCTTACACCGTAAACGATTTGAAAAGCTACAAGGAGCTTTATGCCTTCAGTCAGTTTGCATGTGGATAGGCGAGATGGATGTCGTGTGTTGGGGGGATTATTGTTGATAGACACTCTTTGGTCCTTTTTTTTTTTATTCTAACTTTTGATAAATCATTGCCCAACATTTTGTATATGATTTATATATCTGGTGCCAAAGTGCATGAATATGCATTTCACTATGTTCAAATTCATTTGCAGTATCTCTGGTTACTCCTTCAATTTGTCCAGATCCCATTGAATCTTTACGTAGTCCTCCATTGAGTTGTTTTACTTAAAATCGTGTTTCGCAGTCTCTAAACTTTGTATATATACCATCTTTCCACCAGTATGTGTGTGTATACACACACTCCAACCTGAGACAAATACCCATAAAAAAAATACCCATTTTAATGACGAGCCCGAAGGGAGAATGAACGGCTGTATTAAGCACTCGCCGGTCGCCATTGAACCTATTTGGGGGTGTTTAAATGTGAGTGGATGCTTTCATGATGAGAAGCAGGTCCATCAAGAAATGATATGGTCTCAGGGGACGGGGTAGCTTATTGCTCCTTAAGGCTGCCTGGGAGCTGAGGTGACAGGAAGGATGGCAAGAGGTTAGCATTTGATAATCTTTATATGTGTTTATTACTGTCATTGTCTGCTGTTGCATGTTACTTTATTGACTTTAAATCTAATCTCCCCTCTTCTGGGGCCCTTGGGATTTAGCCCTTATCCCCAACCTCTCGATGGGCCTGCGAAGTAATGTGATAGGTAGTAATGTTTGGTGAGAAGAACCTGAATACTCTATCTCTGAGGGAAAGTAAGCCCAAAAGAAGGAGAAAGACTGGGAATATCCAAAGTGGTATTGTCTGGGATGAGTGTAAGGGTTAAAGTAAAAGAGGGGATGATCCTGGGGCCTACAGGCCATTTGTGCTTGTGTTAATGCCAAAGTACTAATGTGGATGAGAATGGAAGTGGTTTATAAGGTGGGCGATTGTCAGTACTTATGCATGTGGAAATGAAAGAAGTGAGGTTGAGGCATGTTTTAGAGGAGCCAAGGTGATTGTTTCAGCAGTATTGATGCAAGGAAAATTTTGCTGAAGAGAGAATATCAGATGTGAATGTATTGGGAGGGGAAGCAGTTGGGATGTCTTTTCACTTGGTGGAGATGAGTGTGAGCTTGTTGTGGTTTTAAGAAAAGAGGCATTAACGAGGGTGGGAAGATGGTGATGAAGGTGAAAGAGTATGGAAAAGAGCCTTGTGTATGTAGTTACCAAAGGAGATTGGATGAGAATGGCACAAGATGAGAATAATGAAACCAGGGTAGTGGAAGGTATTTAGGGAAGCACTGCTTGTGTACAAATGAAATTGTGTGGCACATTGGGGAGGTGGGAAGTGTCTGTTTGAGAAAAGGTAGTAAATGATGATGAGGTTGTCTATGTAAAAGAAAGGAGAGGGGCTTGGATGATACCTACAGGGAAGGATTGCGAGTTAGAAATGCTCGGGAGAGAAGCAGCAAGAAATAAAGAGTAAGGTTCAGTGGCTGAAAAAGAGGGCACTTGACAGATGGGCTGGGAGAGCATCAACAAACTTCAGGAAAACAAGAATATTCCTTGGTGGTACATACATGGTGAGAATATCAAAACATTTGAGAATATCAGCGAGGATATTCAGTAGAAAAATGATTTCAGGCAAAGGAGGGGTAAAATGATGGAGTATATGTTTTGAATGGCTGTTGAATGGAGTGAATATTTTGAAGGACATTTTGAATGTTTAGTGAATACTTTGAAGGACTGTTGAGTAGATGCTGCTTTATTTATTAGGTATTTTCTTACAATATGGTAGATTTTCCTTATTCTTTTCCTGTGCAATAGGAGTATCATTTCACAAGGATGGCACAGAGAAAAGGTTGTTATTATTGATAGTCACTCTTAGATCCTTTTCTATTCTAACTTTTAATCAATTACCAAGCATATGGGGAGGTGATAACAAGTAGTGGTGATGTGAGAAGGAGATGGAGTGAGTATTTTGAAGGTTTGTTGAATGTGTTTGATGATAGAGTGGCAGATATAGGGTGTTTTGGTCGAGGTGGTGTGCAAAGTGCGAGGGTTAGGGAAAATGATTTGGTAAACAGAGAAGAGGTAGTAAAAGCTTTGCGGAAGATGAAAGCTGGCAAGGCAGCAGGTTTGGATGGTATTGCAGTGGAATTTATTAAAAAAGGGGGTGACTGTATTGTTGACTGGTTGGTAAGGTTAATTAATGTATGTATGACTCATGGTGAGGTGCCTGAGGATTGGCGGAATGCGTGCATAGTGCCGTTGTACAAAGGCAAAGGGGATAAGAGTGAGTGCTCAAATTACAGAGGTATAAGTTTGTTGAGTATTCCTGGCAAATTATATGGGAGGGTATTGATTGAGAGGGTGAAGGCATGTACAGAGCATCAGATTGGGGAAGAGCAGTGTGGTTTCAGAAGTGGTAGAGGATGTGTGGATCAGGTGTTTGCTTTGAAAAATGTATGTGAGAAATACTTAGAAAAGCAAATGGATTTGTATGTAGCATTTATGGATTTGGAGAAGGCATATGATAGAGTTGATAGAGATGCTCTGTGGAAGGTATTAAGAATATATGGTGTGGGAGGCAAGTTGTTAGAAGCAGTGAAAAGTTTTTATCGAGGATGTAAGGCATGTGTACGTGTAGGAAGAGAGGAAAGTGATTGGTTCTCAGTGAATGTAGGTTTGCGGCAGGGGTGTGTGATGTCTCCATGGTTGTTTAATTTGTTTATGGATGGGGTTGTTAGGGAGGTGAATGCAAGAGTTTTGGAAAGAGGGGCAAGTATGAAGTCTGTTGGGGATGAGAGAGCTTGGGAAGTGAGTCAGTTGTTGTTCGCTGATGATACAGCGCTGGTGGCTGATTCATGTGAGAAACTGCAGAAGCTGGTGACTGAGTTTGGTAAAGTGTGTGAAAGAAGAAAGTTAAGAGTAAATGTGAATAAGAGCAAGGTTATTAGGTACAGTAGGGTTGAGGGTCAAGTCAATTGGGAGGTGAGTTTGAATGGAGAAAAACTGGAGGAAGTGAAGTGTTTTAGATATCTGGGAGTGGATCTGGCAGCGGATGGAACCATGGAAGCGGAAGTGGATCATAGGGTGGGGGAGGGGGCGAAAATTCTGGGAGCCTTGAAGAATGTATGGAAGTCGAGAACATTATCTCGGAAAGCAAAAATGGGTATGTTTGAAGGAATAGTGGTTCCAACAATGTTGTATGGTTGCGAGGCGTGGACTATGGATAGAGTTGTGCGCAGGAGGATGGATGTGCTGGAAATGAGATGTTTGAGGACAATGTGTGGTGTGAGGTGGTTTGATCGAGTAAGTAACGTAAGGGTAAGAGAGATGTGTGGAAATAAAAAGAGCGTGGTTGGGAGAGCAGAAGAGGGTGTTTTGAAATGGTTTGGTCACATGGAGAGAATGAGTGAGGAAAGATTGACCAAGAGGATATATGTGTCGGAGGTGGAGGGAACGAGGAGAAGAGGGAGACCAAATTGGAGGTGGAAAGATGGAGTGAAAAAGATTTTGTGTGATCGGGGCCTGGACATGCAGGAGGGTGAAAGGAGGGCAAGGAATAGAGTGAATTGGAGCGATGTGGTATACTGGGGTTAACGTGCTGTCAGTGGATTGAATCAAGGCATGTGAAGCGTCTGGGGTAAACCATGGAAAGCTGTGTAGGTATGTATATTTGCGTGTGTGTGGACGTATGTATATACATGTGTATGGGGTGGGTTGGGCCATTTCTTTCGTCTGTTTCCTTGCGCTACCTCGCAAACGTGGGAGGCAGCGACAAAGCAAAAAAAAAAAAAAAAACCAAGCATATTGTATATGATTTATATTATCTGGTGCCAAAGTGCATGAATATGCATTTCACTTTGTTGAAACCCATTTGCAATATCTCGGATCACTCCATCATGTAAATGATGAAAAGTATGGGTCTTGGGACTAGGCCATGTAGAACCCTGCTCATTGCATGAAGCCTTTTGTATGCTTCCCCATTTATGGTAATATTGGAAACCCTTTGTTTCCTTCCAGAGAGCCACTCGGCAGATTCAATCATTTATCTTCGGGGTTTAAGTTTGCTAAGAAACCTTTTATGTGGTACTTCAGTGAAGGCTTTATGAAAAAGCCCAAGCAAACAACATTACAGTGTATTTTGGAATCCCAGTTATTTATTATACTTTGTTGCTGTCTCCCACGTTAGCAAGGTAGCGCAAGGAAACAGACAAAAGAATGGCCCAACCCACCCACATACACACCTACACATTTCAATGTATACATACATATACATACACAGGCATACATATATAAATTTGTACATATTCATACTTGCTGCCTTCATCCATTCCTGCCACACATGAAATGGTACCCCACCCCTCCACCTGCATGTGTGCGAGGTAGTGCTAGGAAAAGACAACAAAGGCCACATTCGTTCACACTCAGTCTCTAGCTGTCAGTCATGTGTAATGCATCGAAACCACAGCTCCCTTTCCACAGCCAAGCCCCACAAAACAAGAATTTGGTCATTCTTTAAATATCTTTTATTCCAAATTCCGTGTTGGTCAGTTATGAGTCTAATCTTCTTGGGATTTGATAACTGTTTCTCCTATTATTGTTGTTAACACTTTTCTTAGAACCACTGATGTCATAGTAATTTATTTTGTCTCCTTCTGTGAAAACTGGTGTTAGCTGTTGGATGTGGCAGCTGATGGAACAGTGGGAACTGAAGAATAACGTAGGGTTGATGAGGGGTCAACGTATACATACATATACATACGTATACACACATGTACATATTCATACTTGCTGCCTTCATCCATTCCTGCCACACATGAAATGGCACCCCCCATCCACCTGCATGCGTGCGAGGTATTGCTAGGAAAAGACAACAAAGGCCACGTTCATTCACACTCAGTCTCTAGCTGTCAGTCGTGTAATGCATCGAAACCAGGGCTCCCTTTCCACAGCCAGGCCCCACAAAACTAAAGAATTTGGTCATTCTTTAGATATCTTTTATTCCAAATTCCGTGTTGGTCAGTTATGAGTCTAATCTCTTGGGATTTGATAACCGTTTCTCCTATTATTGTTGTTAACACTTTTCTTAGAACCACTGATGTCATAGTAATTTATTTTGTCTCCTTTTGTGAAAACTGGTGATAGCTGTCAGATGTGGCAGCAGATCTTACAGTGGAACTGAAGAATAACATAGGGTTGATGAGGGGTCAAAAATGCATTGAGGAGTGTTTGGAAAGATTACTGTCAATTGGGGCAAAGATGAATATGTTTAATGGTATGTTGATGATGGGTCAGAAATGCATTGAGTGTTTGGAAAGAAAGATCACTTTCAATTAGGGCAAAGATGAATGTTTAATGGTATAGTAGTCATAATGATGCAGTATTGGTGTGAACCATGCGACCTAAATATAAAAGAACAGAAGAGAATGCATGCATTGAAGATAAAATGCTTGAGGAGAGTATAGTGTGAGGAGGGTTCATTGCGTATGAAATGACATTGTAAGAGAGCTGAAGTTGTTTGGACACATGGAGAGGATAAATAATAAGAGACTAAGAGGTTATTGGTGTAGTCCAATAACACTGGCCACAGAGTACTGAAAATTTTATTTGTCTACAATAATTAACATCATTAATAAAATATAGGGCACATAAGAAAATATCCTATATTAGCCATGTAAGTAGCAATCATATCAGTGCAAACAAAATGAAAATGATAACTAACTAGCCACAGAAATGTGTATTCACTTTAATAATGTAAAGAACAAAGGTTGTTCCCTTTATTAACTCAAAACTTTAAAGCTTGGATACTATTGCAAGGAAGCTTTGAAATGTGATATACTAGTGCAATGCCTGAGTTTTTCAAAACCATTCTCAATTAGCAGGTATAAGATATCAAATATACAATACTTTTTTAATATCTCCAACATATATGTTCAGTAATTGCTTTATATTTCTCAAAAATTTTTTTTCCAACAGTGCTTATAACCTATCACAAAATATCACAGTACAGGTAAAATACCGAAAATCCATAATCCCCGGGGCCAAAGGCCAAGCAGTATTAGAATTCTGTGATTTTAGACTAAAAATGAATAGGCCACAGATTATGGTCAATACTTAAGGTATTTTGCAGAAATAATGCAGGTTTGAAGTCTAACTGTATATATGTGAACACCTCAAATATTTACTGAAATTATTTACTGGAAACTCATTCTCCAAATTGGAAGTAATCTTTAATGAACTGGATCATAAATTTTTGTTAGTTAAGGTTTTCAGAAATATATTTAATATTCTACCTAATTTCTTGATGATGCTGCAATTACTAAGCTTCTAACTTTGCAGCGAGGTCAGCAGGTAGATTGTACAATCCGCATACCTTATTTGCTGGTAGAGATACATCTGAAAAGAAATTTGAGAGGATTACAGTTGCTGTATTCTGCAGAAGGATATGTAAATAAGACTTTTCCAACTGAACTTTCACATGCTTGATTTCCTGTAAGAATCACACAAGTTCAGGGATAAGAATCAATTTGAAATTCTTAAGAATAGAGAAGATGTGATTATAGTTAAAATCTGAATATTCATGTCATGACGCTATAAAAATTTGATTGTTTCATGGTTTTCTAACATCCTCCATTTGATACTGCAGCATCTTTTTCTTACAAAACTTTATGATCAACTTTTATCTGTGTAACATATATGAACAACTTCCACTCCTACCAATTTTTTTTGGGTATGCCAGGCCAAGGTTCTTCATAATGTTAATGAATTCCTCTTTAGATTTGGTAAGCCTTGGATTAAACTCCTTCTCCTCTACAACTGTTGTTACAGTCTGGCCTGCAACAAAATTTAATTATATCAATACAATTCCATGTGTTTGCTTTGAAGAATGGATATGAGAAATAGAAAAGCAAATGGATTTGTATGTAGCATTTATGGATCTGGAGAAGGCATATGATAGAATTGATAGAGATGCTCTGTGGAAAGTATTAAGAATATATGGTGTGGGAGGCAAGTTGTTAGAAGCAGTGATGTAAGGCATGTGTACGTGTAGGAAGAGAAGAAAGTGATTGGTTCTCAGTGAATGTAGGTTTGCGGCAGGGGTGTGTGATGTCTCCATGGTTGTTTCATTTGTTTATGGATGGGGTTGTTAGGGAGGTGAATGCAAGAGTTTTGGAAAGAGGGGCAAGTATGCAGTCTGTTGTGGATGAGAGAGCTTGGGAAGTGAGTCAGTTGTTGTTCGCTGATGATACAGCGCTGGTGGCTGATTCGTGTGAGAAACTGCAGAAGCTGGTGACTGAGTTTGAAGTGTGTGAAGGAAGAAAGCTGAGAGTAAATGTGAATAAGAGCAAGGTTATAAGGTACAGTAGGGGTGAGGGACAAGTCAATTGGGAGGTAAGTTTAAATGGAGAAAAACTGGAGGAAGTGAAGTGTTCTAGATATCTGGGAGTGGATTTGGCAGTGGGTGGAACCATGGCAATGGAAGTGAATCATAGGGTGGGGGAGGGGGTGAAAGTTCTGGGAGCTTTGAAGAATGTGTAGAAGTCGAGAACATTATCTCGAAAAGCAAAAATGGGTAAGTTTGAAGGAATAGTGGTTCCAACAATGTTATATGGTTGCAAGGTGTGGGCTATAGATAGAGTTGTGCGGAGGAGGGTGGATGTGCTGGAAATGAGATGTTTGAGGATATGTGGTGTGAGGTGGTTTGATTGAGTAAGTAGTATAAGGGTAAGAGAGATGTGTGGTAATAAAAAGTGTAGTTGAGAGAGCAGAAGAGGGTGTTTTGAAATGGTTTGGTCACATGGAGAGAATGAGTGAGGAAAAACTGACCAAGAGGATATATGTGTCAGAGGTGGAGGGAACGAGAAGTGGGAGACCAAATTGGATGTGGAAAGATGGTGTGAAAAAGATTTTGAGTGATCAGGGCCTGAACATGCAGGAGGGTGAAAGGCATGCAAGGAATAGAGTGAACTGGAACGATGTGGTATACCGGGGTCGACGCGCTGTCAATGGATTGAACCAGGGCATGTGAAGCGTCTGGGGTAAACCATGGAAAGTTCTGTGGGGCCTGGATGTGGAAAGGGAGCTGTGGTTTCAGTGCATTATTACATGACAGCTAAAGACTGTGTTAAAGAATGTGGCCTTTGTTGTTTTTTCCTAGCGCTACCTCGCACACAGAAGGGGGAGGGGTTTTTTATTTCATGTGTGGTGGGGTGGCGATGGGGATGAATAAAGGCAGACAGTATGAATTATGTACATGTGTATATATGTATATGTCTGTGTGTGTATATGTATGTATACGTTGAGATGTATATGTATGTATATTTGCGTGTGTGGATGTGTATGTAGATACATGTGTATGTGGATGGGTTGGGCCATTCTTTCGTCTGTTTCCTCGTGCTACCTTGCTAACGCGGGAGACAGCGACAAAGCAAAGCATCAATACGATAATACAAACATTCTAATTTTCAACAAGAATTTTAGACCACATATTTTGTTCCAAAAATTATTTGTTTACATTACCTACGTTTACCAAAGTTTACCTTTGTAATCGTGGGCTGGGTAGAGAAGGAAATCATCAGGAAGACTGAGAATTTGGGACTTGACAGAATCATAAAGGGTTTCTGAGGAACCTTCTTGAAAGTCCGTTCTCCCACAGCCACGTATAAGCAAGGCATCACCAGTAAATGCAAATTTCTCAACATGGCTTACATATGTTACACAACCTGGCAAAGAAAATGAGAATTTATAGAATGATTTCTGGCTTTTAAGTTCCATATCCAAAATGTTTCCTAATGTGAACATTATGCATGACATGAAACATTAAGTGAGGTGAACACAAAGAACCCAGAGATTGTTTTGGAAAAGGTGTAGTTATTGCTTCCTGTTAAATCAAGCAAATCTCTTCACCTCATGCTTCTATAAAATCATACAAGCAGAGCAGAAACCAACCAGCTAACCATATCATGTCCAAGAAGGTGCAGGTAAATTTGAAATGAAGAAAAGAAATATGTCATAAAGCAAGAGTTCAGAAAAAATATATTTTTCCAAGTAGGCTTCAATTCTGTCATGTATTCCTTTATATGATAGAAAACCTAGAAATGGAGTGGCAATCATGCTAAAATTGACTAACAAGACTCACAAAAAATTAAAACACTTTTTCAGAATAGACTATCACTCTTCCATAAAAATATAAAGTTGGATACAATGACAAAGTTGAATTACGAGAATATTTATAATTTTACATGAAATACATCTGCTGACTGAACATCCTGATAATGACCTCATATGCAAGATCATGAAGGGAGACACTGGTGTAAAATGACAGGGAAGATTATATTATTATTTGGTAAAACTTAAAGAGGAAGAGAAAACAATTTTGAACAAAATCTATAGTTAACACATGAACTATAAAAGAAATGGACAATACTCTTGTGTGCTGAAATGTACCTATCACCTCCATGACTAAGTAATGAGGTTTCCAAGGTGCTTGCACATCAAATGAGCTACAACCTTTAGCAGTCAGAAAGAGCTTTGCTTACTTAAAGCCCTCTATCTGAGAATCAAAAGCTCATGTAATCAAGTCTGCTAACCCCTGCACGTACATTTCCAGGCTCTTAACTAGACATGTATGTATGATTAAAGAATCTGCACTAAAATAAGCATGTGAAAATGAAAGTATCAGACTGAGACAGAGAATCTCAACAAAACCCAATGAATTTATGATGGCCTGCAACTTCAACAAAGTACCCAAGTAATGTACAGATGCTGATAAGCTCTTTGATTATGATTAGTCTCACTAGAGTAACTTCATGATTTCTAAGTTATTCTAGCTCCTATGTTAATGGCTAGCTTGGGAGTAATATGGTAAGAGCACCAGTTTTATAGTAGGCACTTTAAAAGGGTCAGCACAATTAAGGCACAATTATGCTTCATAAGTAAGCTTTGTAATTATTTCATTACTGCACCACCTGAAGCCATTAAAAAATCAGAAATGGTTTACTGCTGTAGTTCAGACGATGATTGTTTATCATACAAAAGCAAACATTTACTTTGGGTTCAAACATGGAATGTTTGAATACAAGGACAGTTGTTTTCTCTTTTCCCTTACTACAAACTTTCATTACACACCAAGTTCATGCGGTGTGGGGGTTTGTTCTGATCAGGGAGAAAACAATTTACTATTTGGTGATGAGTGGAATAAGTTTTTGACAACATTCATGATGTTCCTCATACAGGGGCTTCATCCCATAAAACAATCATTACATCGCATGCAGAAAAAAAAATCTGTGATTGCCTTTACAAATGATTTTTTGTTTCAACAAACATACAATAATGATAGAATAGGAAGAGAAAAAATGAAATTACCTTGAGGTCAACTAACCATTTGTATGACCTGGTGTACTTCGAACCTCTAATTCATGATTACCAAAGGTTACAGTGTCACCATGTTTAACATGGGTATCAGCTGTTGCACCAGACTCCTAAAATATGTAAAAAGTGAATTAAGCACTTAAATATTTGAAAGACACAAGGAAACAAATTCTTTTATAAAGTTTCATAAAAAAGATTAATTAATGAAGGTTATGGTACTTATGGTTCAGTAAATAAAAAGAATGTTCCAGCATTAATCTCAAAACATTCGATGCTTTATTTCTATCCGTGAGAGTTCTTCATCATACTTTAATGCAGCCTTAACACTATTCATTCTTTGCCTCAAGATTCATGCTCATACTATCTCAATATGCGTATTACGTGTTCCATCACATATTACAAATCCAGTTTTTGGTCAGAAACACCAAAATGCAGTACATTGCGCCAGAAGGCAGTGTACTTCCTTTCACTACATTCACTTGTCTCCCAGTACTTTTTGATGTATCCAGCCCTGACCCTCCCCCAGTATACTTTCTTATTAAATATGTCTTGTAAATAGCTATCTGTGACATACATTCAAGGGAAATCCAAAGGCTTTAAAATCTGGCTCAGGCTCCCTTACCCATCATAAAAAATGAGAACTATTATGTATGCATTCCGAGGCAGTTTTGGGTATATCAGGAATTAAGGAGACTGAATAAGGTACATAGTGTAGAGTTTTAGACTTTCTGCCATAAATTCTAATGCACTCCAGTAAATAAAATTAATTCTGAGGTTCCAAAGACTGAAACACATGGGAGGCTCATAGCAAGCAAGCTTGCCTTAATCATTACCAAGTGCCTGATAACCAATAAATGGTTCAAAGCTTATACATTTTAAAAGTTAATCTAATTAATGTCCTCTTAACATGTTGCAACCTTAGCTTGACTGCTAAAGTGCTGCACCCTGTATGGGGCCTTCAATAAAGTTTCTAGGCTTTGTAATAAAGTCTCTTGTCTTTACTTCTGATGTAAAGTGAATAGAAAAACTATTAGCTTTATATTTTGAAACGTCTATCTATGTAAATCTTATGCCTGTTCCCTTCGGAAACTCCCTTAAGGGATGGCCACAGCAAAAGCACTCCATGACTAGTGAACTCTGTTGCCACTTCTTAGCCTTTATGCCTCTCCCTTAACAGGCTCTTGGCAGAGGGCAACTTTGTTGCACTGTTTTCAGAGGCTCCTATCTAAATGCTCCTACTGATTACTTCTAGCTGCAACTTCTACCTTATGCTCCCACCTAATGTTCCTATCAACTACTACATAATGCTCCTGTCTAATGTTCCTGCTTACTACTTTTGTCAATTGCTTTGTTATAAATCAAAAGTAAAACTGAACAAAGGCTCAAATATCTGAGAGCCACTTCAATTAATGTATAACTATTACTATACACCTCATACTCATATGAATTACTGTGCTATGCTTACTTACCCTTACTTAAGCTGAAGTTCATATATTAGAAAATGAAAAAATTGGTCATACATTTCTGTCTTGTACCCAGACCTTTACTTAAAATCCAGATGTTTCAGTCTTAAATTTTCAATTGAATTATTAGGATTCCTCAGCAAAAGTCTAACCAAAGTTTGATGAATCATTTGAATTCTACTTAATGCATGTACTGACTATACCTTGTACTTTAAACTATAACTCTGAAAATTTTACAAGCACAATTTATGTAATAATTGTTTCAGAGGTAGGAAAAATTGTCAGTGCAAGCAATAAACTGTGATCTGGAAAATACAGCACTTAAATAAAAAGATAACAGAGGAGCAGTAATAAAGATTTATATTCAAATTTTAGAAAAAAAAAATTAAAAGGGTCATCATGCAAAAATGTGGGAAACATTATAAATCCCTAGAAGTGCAGCATGCTTTTTTTCTTTTTTAAGAAATGTTGCTTTACTACACAACATTATTACCTCAGATATGACAGACTGACAGCCAGGTACGAGTTTTTTCAAAAGACCCGTCCCACTTATGTGATCTGCATGGACATGGGTGTTCACTGTCAAAACAAGAAAAATCTTGGTTTTAGACACAAAATATTCAGTAGTATGCACTAATTCTTTGATTTTCTGTTAAAATGGAGTCTCTGTTTTGGATTAGAGATGCATCTATCAGAAGGCTATTTCTAGCGGAAATATTTCAGTTAAATGTAGGATATGTAAATGTGTACTACACAAAAAAAAATTTATTGTGATCCAAAATTTTCTATATCTATGTATCTATCCAGTGTAGTTCTAAGTACAGTAACTCCTTTGATGGAGTTCCCAAAGGAACTGGCATCAAAGATATATATAGCCATAAAGACAAGGATTGTGATGAAAAGATCATAGCGTGTTTAATGCATATACAAATCTCTGGGAAGCAGGAAAGTTCCCCTGGTTATTTCATTTGGATAAAAAAATCTTAGCATTGTTGGTGTAGTAGGAAAGAACTAACCACCTTTACAAGACAATAAAACAAAAACTGTCCTAATTCTACAACACTGCAGGTTTAAGTTTGGGGTTTTTGTGGTATGGTCCTTTGATTATATAATTATTTTATCAACTGCCGTAATGTAAAATAAGCCAAAGAAACTGGAACGTGGGAAGGTAAACTCACTGACAAATTTTAGCTTCAGCCCCAAATCCTTGATTAGCTGAGCGTCTCTCTCTGCCAGCTCAATGACTGGGTCGATGAGGACAGCATCCTTGGTAGTAGCATCAGCCAACAAATATGTGTAGGTGCAGCTCTCCCGGTCAAACAGCTGATGGGTCCAAGTTTAGACATTTATATACACCACAACAATATGAAAAAAAATGCTAGCTTAATGTATTGTTAAGGTTATATAATAGGTTGTTTCTATCTCTGACCAACTTGCATGTGATGCCACTTGGAAGGAGCAAGTCACGTTACCTCTGGGTGAGACTGGCTAGATTAGGGGACCCTTTAAATTAAGTAGACCTGCACCAAAGCGATTCCATTAAGCAGCTGGTTCATGAATGGTAAAG
The DNA here is from genome assembly GCF_036320965.1 of Panulirus ornatus. NCBI lineage: Eukaryota > Metazoa > Arthropoda > Malacostraca > Decapoda > Palinuridae > Panulirus > Panulirus ornatus. The sequence continues at coordinate 4,464,938 of NC_092237.1, forward strand.
AACAGATGACGTAACAGTTCAAAAGCAACTGCAATAAATTACTGAAATTGTCTTCTGTTAAATATTTGAATCAACAGCAGTTTCATTAAATAACAGTTTTTATGGTACTGAAATTTTCAATGTAGTAACAATTACCCAGTGATACCATGTGACAAAAAATATCATATTCAAACTCGTCCAAATGTGAAAAAGGGCAAAAGCATAAATAGATTACAAGGTGTCAGTTATGATGGCTGTCATTTCTTTTTCAATTGAAAAGTCGTCATTCAAAGATTTTTTTTTTTTTTTTTTTTTTTTTTCAAACTTTTCGCCATTTCCCGCGTTAGCGAGGTAGCGTTAAGAACAGAGGACTGGGCCTTTTATGGAATATCCTCACCTGGCCCCCTCTGTCTATTAAAACTTTAGGCCTTCCTTCTCCATCAGTACTATAGAGCAAAAAGCCATTTTTGCCCCAGGCAAAGGCCCTTTTTGGTTTAACAATGAAAATTGTAGTATTCCAAAAGTCGATATTATGTTGTTACTTTCTTTAAAACATCTACTTTATATACATTAAGATTATGCGCTAAAAAGGGACTCATTGTAATTATAAATATACCAAAAGCTCTACAAACTTGTTTTCAAGGATTATAAAGCCTAACACCTAAGTACATTAACATGAATCTCAGAGCCCCCTCATGCTATCATTTTCATAGTTGTATGATTCATGGAAAGGGTCACACAATTACAGCAGATAACTCCTGTGGTCGATCAGGGAGACGGGTGACACCACGTGCATGGCTCACGCCATCAAAAGAGGAACAAGCTGTACGGGAGGACGACCGACCGCGTGCTCTATGTTATTGTTATTCTACGCGGTGGGGGCCAACCTCGATACACAGACCTTGTCCAAATATTTTCATCGGTTTAAAATTAAACCACAAATATATGTTCCTTCCCGAGGAAGTGATTCTATTTGCTACTACGATATTTTGGATTTAAATGGAAGGTATATGAATGTAACATACAGCAGTAGTGGTTAGGGAGTTTCGTGGCTGGCTGGCAACACGTTGGCCTGAATATTAATGTCTACCCTCTACACCTGTAAGACGAGGACGTACGCTACTTCATAAGGGTACCGGAAGCTTAAAAATGTAATAGCTTATGGAAATGAAAATGTCAATCCCGTTGTTTCTTCTTTACATGACCATTGAGTCATATTTATTGCGAGCTCGACATAGTAAAATCTTGCTTTTTTTTTTTTTAACCGATGAGTTTACTGTGTGTAGTCTGGCAACTTTAATGGGTTTCTGGGATAAAAAATAGTGCCAATAGCCTTCCTGAACATTATCTCGGAAAGCAAAAATGGGTATATTTGAAGGAATAGTGGTTCCAACAATGTTGTATGGTTGCGAGGCGTGGGCTATGGATAGAGTGGTGCGCACGAGGATGGATGTGCTGGAAATGAGATGTTTGAGGACAGTGTGTGGTGTGAGGTGGTTTGATCGAGTAAGTAACGTAAGGGTAAGAGAGATGTGTGGAAATAAAAAGAGCGTGGTTGAGAGAGCAGAAGAGGGTGTTTTGAAATGGTTTGGGCACATGGAGAGAATGAGTGAGGAAAGATTGACCAAGAGGATATATGTGTCGGAGGTGGAGGGAACGAGAAGAGGGAGACCAAATTGGAGGTGGAAGGATGGAGTGAAAAAGATTTTGTGTGATCGGGGCCTGAACATGCAGGAGGGTGAAAGGAGGGCAAGGAATAGAGTGAATTGGAGCGATGTGGTATACCGGGGTTGACGTGCTGTCAGTGGATTGAATCAGGGCATGTGAAGCATCTGGGGTAAACCATGGAAAGCTGTGTAGGTATGTATATTTGCGTGTGTGGACGTATGTATATACATGTGTATGGGGGTGGGTTGGGCCATTTCTTTCGTCTGTTTCCTTGCGCTACCTCGCAAACGCGGGAGACAGCGACAAACAAAAAAAAAAATATATATATATATATATATATATATATATATATATATATATATATATATATATATATATACCTTTCCCTAACAAAACTAAAACTGGGGACCCATTTTTCTGGATGATCGACTTTAATATCAGTCCGTGTTTTCCCATTTAAAATCTTTTCATCACCTTAACTGTTGAACCCTGTCCATGAGTTGATACTTTCACTTTCTTGGGATTCAGTAATGTACAACCTTATCCAGCATTCTTGTTTCTGAATTATTTTTTTAACAAGATGTCTAATACACGGAGAAAATTCCTTAAGTATCCTGTTGCAATGATAGACGAAAGTGACATTCGAAAAAACGCAAACCACACATACACACAACATACATATATATATATATATATATATATATATATATATATATATATATATATATATATATATATATATGGTATAAAGACCAAGGCCGTCATCAATTTATTTCTTTAAATAAGTCCCACCTCGTTATAATTCCTTTTGTTTTCAATTAAACGGGATAATATTTTCACGATAATTTGAACCCCGTTACACAGGCATTATATATCTTCCAGCTTCATCAGATCTACGCTGCCATTTTTTCATTTGGCTTCATTTGACGAAGATGAATTTAACAGTGACAGGCCTGAGTTTAGCTACGGGACCATGGTTTGATCGAGTGGCCTAAAACGGAGCGGTGAGAGGCCAGGAGCAGGAAGTGAGTGCAGCAGCTACCATCACGCTGGCTAGTTTTGCCACACTGACACGGCAACATTCACCACGCTGACCTACAATATATTGCCATCGTGTCATTGCGACATTTTACAAGCGTGACCTATATATCATAAAAAATAAGCCCGTTAACCTATTTTGCCAATATAAAACCAATTAATCTCATAATAGTTTCATATTCTGAAAGACTAAATAAACCTAATGACCCACAACCGGAAATGACGGTAAGGCTTAAATAAATGGTCGTACATTAACATATCCACATACTATGAGAATATGTCCTACGTCCATAAAACAATCCATCTCAAGTTTACCTATTATACTGTGTTCTCTATTTTGCTTCCAGTAGTAGAGTACATATGAATCCGTTTTCAATTTACTGGGAATTTATACTTGTGTACCAACAGCATTGTGAATCAAGTGTCGTCAGTCGCAGTGTACATTTTAAACATGTATTCATAAATGTTCAACAAAAGAGCACACAAGTGTGGGTGTACTGTCATTATCTGTTCTACACCCACAATCATGGTCACGCAATACAAATTAATGACCGACCAGATAAATGGAAATAAACGTTAAACCAATCCGACGGAAATTACACACAACCCTGTCCTTCCCACATAGATGATTACATGATTAAAATCCAGATATCGATATGTGGTGGGCTACTCCCACTACCGTGACACCCGCAGATCCTATTTGGGGGGAACAAAGATCGATTCCCGAGCCATGAACGCTTGGTCTCCCTCACGGTTAGGAACAAAGCTCCACTTTCTGTTCGAATATGGTGGTTGTTTTAGTAACATATTTATACTTCTGACTTCATCCCCAATCAACCGAATGTAACAGACATTCTGGTTACATCAGCAGTGGTCTGTTGCGAGGAGCAGCCCGCGCGACCTTGCCCACCGTGCCCTTGGGCAAGTCACCTCCCAGAAAGGTCTGCTTCAACACTCCCAACATCACAGTATCCACGCCAAGCAAGAGCACATATGCAAAGGTAAATTGACATTTTCATAAAATAAATCATCAGTTAAGTCACTAAAAATGGTCAAGAGAAGGTCGCCCCAGTCTAATTCATGAAACAAAGGGATACATCCAACACATCAAGGACAAATGTGCTCACCAACACCACACCTCCAACACGGTCTAAAACATAAACAAATACAAACAACTCGCTAATACTCTCATGTAGGTACAAGCCAAGAAAGGCCGTTCCAGATAAACAAAGGACTACATGCTCTCACAGCGAATGCCCTCATATTCTCAAAAGCATACATGCACATTGCATGGGTACCCAAACAGCCAGAAAAAAATCTTGGAATAAAACGAATATCAATATTCTATGTACCAAAGAATAACTAAAGGTTATATGTGTGAAAAATCACTGATCAGTTCTTAGACTCTGCAATGTCAAAGAAAAAACAGAGAAATGTTAAGGACATATAAGGCAAATAATTTTCAATTTCACATTCAACCTGTAGATTTTTTTCTCAATATTGGCCACAAATTTTCTGGTTGTTATATTGCTGTTAGGTAACTGCAGAGGCAGAGAATGAACGAGGAGCGGGTCTAGTGGCAGGCAGTGTCCTCTGGCGGGCTGCAGGTGTTCCGCTGCCCACACGCACGCACCCGTCGCACCTCCTGCTTATTCGTGTTTCTGCCACTCAAACAAAGCAATCCACTATCCACTAGTCACCTACCACAATGCCCTTCCTCAAAACAAAAGGAGGGTCAAGTTACTAAACCAATGTTTCATAGCGCTCGAGCTTTTTGAATATGGCAGAAAATCTATCATTTCAGTATCCAGCCTAAAAGGACTAGCTGAAAAAGTTAACGAATTCTTCAACATAAATTCGAACTCGCTCTCCGTTACAGAGTGAATCACACACTTCTCATTTAACATAACCTCACACATGCCTTATGTGAACACTGGATTCAGCTTCAACTTAGACTATTCTTTTTAATCTATCCGCCTAGTATATTTATTCCTAAACCATGAAAGCACCAGTAACGTGTTATTGATTTGCTCACGTAATAACCAGACCTGGCAATTCCCATACTAACAACATTACTACCGTGCAATTATGATATTTCCCTCTAAATAACCCTAGTAATTTTAGAATCAGCAATAATTGGGGCTGCGAAACATACACATATTACATCTCTATTATTGGATCTACAAAACATGACCTGACCAACCGGCTCTCTCTGACACACCATTCCCTCTATGTCCCGCCCACCTACCCCCATCGTTTACTACCTTACGTCCCTTCCTCCCACGCTGTCCCTGTATCTCTTTTTTTTTTTTCTTTTTTACAAACAGACTCCACCCCTTTTCCCACCCACAAACATACCGTCCTCCAACCATCACCATCCCCCCCCCCCACCTTCACCCCATCAACCCCCACTCCCCTTAACTAGGCTTCCCATGGCAGGGTGGCTGGTGGTGAGGCAACAGTGAGCAGTCTAGCGGCGGTTCTATACGGTGCAGCACGCGGCGGCTCACGGCACGTGTTCACGCTGAGCGCCCTCACTCTCACTTTCTGACGAAAGCTCAGTTATATATAGATGAATACTATCGATTAAGGATTAATACATTATGAAAATAAGGGAGTAAACTACAGTAACAAGTCTCCGGATGCTGAGGCTATTCCAATCAGCAGGTCACAACTGTCAACAGCCAACAAACTAGAGGATAAAAGGAATAACAAGGAGCTGTTCCCCCACTCCCTACTTGCCCCTGAGAACACCGCGCTGACCCGCCTCCAACTACAGAGACTTCAGGTAAGCCTCGCCATCACATGTAGCCTCCTTCACTAGTATGGCACTTTATCACGTTATACTGATCTCAGGCTTGAAAAAAACACCATAATCCTACATTTGTACGCTGAGTTTTCACTTGTGTTTGAAACGGTGTGCTTCAGTCTCGGGCACAGGCCGTACCAATTGGGTTTTCAAGTCTTAATAAAACAAACATTACAAAGTGCGCCACTTTGACAACTCCTGTTGCGCATTGTTCTGACGTTATGTGGACTTGTGTATCCATTAAAAGCCTTGCTCATTCTTGCTAGCGCCTCTGAACAAGGAAACACCGGAGAAGCAGTTTGAGCGGGTGATGACGTCACACCACCCCATGTGCCCCGCAGCATCACCACCACCCAAGCCTGGCACCCGGAAAACGTGAATACAACGTCCTTCGTTACCTAAATAAGCGATGTGGCACCGGTAGCCCCGTTACACAAACTTTTGCGCCATCACATTTTTTTCGATTTCTCCGTCACAGAGCAGTTGCATCGTCAGTCAACTAATCAAAAGCATGTACCGTGAAAACACTTCTGGCAAGGGGAAATACAAGGCATAAGTCGTTGAAGTGGCTAAAGAAAGTGATCGCTTTTGCACCACACTTAACCCCAGGGTAAAGGTGTCGGTTGCAGGCACCCGCCTCTCTCATGAAAAGATTACGTCACCACCTATATCCACAACTAATATACAAGTGCAACGAAACTTCATGTTCTTTTGTTTTGTTTTTCAAAAGGTTGTGATATCACTAGCATACATCAACACCCACTAATGCATGACCTGGACTTTTGAACATTTACATCAGTTTCTCATGAACAATGCTGTACGACGAATGATATTACTGGTTATCCAAATTTGCCAAATGACACCGCCCCATCTCATATATATATATATATATATATATATATATATATATATATATATATATATATACACACACACACCGGATCTTCACTGAAACTGTAGTTCGCCGACAATGTATTGTAACTTCCAAAAGAACTCGGGAAAAGAATGCTATAGTTGTTGTAATGAAGTTTTTCTATCTTAACCAGGGAGTGGTCCATGACTGACTGCTGTATGAACATGGCATTCCTTTCTTACCATGCTGGACCATAACCCGAGTGCGGAAGTCAATTACCACGTCGTAATATGATCCGAGTGTGGTCGTCCAGTGCTACGTAATATAATCCAAGTGCGTCCCTTCACGAACAGGGAGCATATTCCATATATGGTAGCTCAAAACCACGTCTTTATGTATTTATAGTCCCAGTGAGGCCGATTACTTCTGCGCCGCAACATAGTACAAATGTGGCTTTTTATTTCGTCGTACCATCCAAATGTAACCGTCTACCACCACGTCTAACGATCTAACCAGCCCTTTCCCTCATATCATATTATAACCGTATTAGTTCAGGGCTCCACATATTAAACCAAAAATTATACGAGTACTAAGGAGCCAGAAGTATCCGTTCCTTACGAAACATTCCAGAACCTAAAGCGTATAGTTTACAACTTACGCTCTCGAGATTGATCGATGCCACCTCACATAAAGTCTCAGACGTGAACGTTCGCTATCGTCACACGGTTACACAAAGGTAAACGTTCATCATGGCCTACATACCAACAACCCACAAGTATATTACAAGTATTACTTTGTGTTGTTACTGGTACAATACCCCATACATCCACACAAGCCTAAGTGCCAGCCAGTCAGTACATAACACATGCAACGGTATCTTAACGCACATGCATTATAATGTATTTCTGGGTTCCGACGCATATGTAGGTTACCTGTCATGCCTTTTGCTTTGATGACATTTCCATGCCACTACCTCAAGGTATTACCTTTAATTTCGAGACTAATTACTACAGTTACTTATAATATCTAATAATTAGAATAGAACATTCTGTCGAGGGAAGGTCACGTCATGGCGTTTTGGGTTAACACTGTTCAGCTGGTAGTTTATAGATATGCGGGAACGGCAAGGATAAGATTCGTTATCTAATACGAAATGAATAGCATAAATAGTTCTTGCATAATCACACGTAGCTGGGTTTTCCTTTGTGTTGTTAAGAAGGGCAGACATATCTAACAAGGGCAAGTTAAATTAGTAGTGGCACATGAATCTAGTGTTGACTAATTAGGTGACTATGGATACAAAGGTATCAGTAGGGCAAGTGACAGTGCCTTTGTCGAGTTTCGCTGCACTGCGCCATGCGACCCCACGTGGCGATGGTAAACAAAGGCCAGGGTCCGATGGCGCGATCAGCTGGTACAGCGTTACAATCCACGGAATCAATAACTAAGTTGCAGATGCTCTACACCATATAATCTATACCACCTCTTGTTCCAGTCATCTTCACACTGCTTATATCTGTTTGGACGCTTATGATTAACCAGACTTGTTGATGTAACCTGAAAGAAACCTGATACATACACACCATTATTAGTATAACGCAATGACCTCGCTCGCATGACTTTGAACTCGAGAACGGATCCTGAAAGGCATTTGAATGTGGTATGAAGCAAATTGCGAAGTATCTCACGTTTGAACAGCTGGCCCTCATAAAACTGGTCGGTGCCAGACAATTGTGGTGCAAATATTAATATACTTGATATTTGAAGTCCACAACGCTAAAGGACACCTAATTGTAGCAAATACGGTGTTATAAGCTTTCACAGAAGAAGAAAAGAAATACATCACATCAATTTTGAATGTTCTGAGTGTTCACGGTGATGTACTTAATGGTAGCTTAACGGCACCTCCGAAACTGTCAACATAAGAATACCGTAATTGTTGACATTTAGACAAGGTAGGCTGGGGGACTTTCCGTATCGTTCTCAACGCCTGATCATTTCCTGCCGATCCTTTAATACAGGATGACTTACCAACGGTTTCTCGCGATTTCAAAACGAATTCTATATTTCTCTAAAGGTATCAAAGGGGCAAAATCCTCTCATTAATGTTCAACCCTTGACATGAACATGTATATCTCGAAAATAAAACAATTTACTGACAGGCGCTTTGTTATACAAGTTTGCTTGTCATAAAACCAACTTTATTTTAAAAATAAATTCTTTGCAACCTTCTTAGTACTAATTAGCATAAAATTCAACGGTGTCGACCCACCATGTACAACGACCTCACGACGCAGTAAACTTAATATTAACTCGTCACATAACCTTGAAAAACAACCATCAACTTGGACAATTATTGTAATATGTCTGAGTAAAAATTTCTGGCCCCTTTCAATTACTGACAAGCTGCGAAACGGTTGTTAATTCTTTATCATAATACCAGAACTCAGAATCAAGTAATCAGTTTCGGAATTGGGATTACTTATTTATTCTTGGGAACTGAGGTTCTTGCTCGTCTCCGTTTTCTTCTCGGAAACAATGACTAACATTTAATGGCGATCAGTCGGCTCATGAGTTTTTTCTCCGAAGACCGTTATCAAGCAGAAGTCATGCAATACAAGTGCAAGATCTTTTTTTCAACGTTTGGTGTCTACGAGGCACATGTTGAGAACGCCATGTAGCAAAAGGGAGTCATTCAATGTATAGCAACATAACATAACTTGGACGCCTTATAACTGAGAAAAGAAGCCCTCTAGTCTCCTCGACCGACCAAGAACTTTCATCGTCTGGTTTGGCTTTGCTCTGCACATCACTGATTTTCTCATGATGTTCAAGTTGGGTTCACATCGCAATATGCTCACACACAGCAACAGTCATCCCTGAACGAGAGGGAAAGTCAAAGTGCACTCGTCAGTGAACGAAGAAGTTGACTGCTCTTTGTTCGTGACTGAAGGAAACTGCTCTCCCCGTCCATGACCAAGGGACCCGTCAAACTTCCGCACATTTAAAGACATCAAAACACTGGCTTTTGATGTGTGATACCTAGCAAGATGAATGTATATACAGATATGTATACATTCATTCACCTTGTGAACCCACCTTTGTTTTAGTGTTATATGCTTCGCCCACTGCCTTCTATATTGAGGTTTCTTCGTTAACTTCGAAACTTCCAGTATGGTTCTGTAGAAATTATTATTTGCGTGGTACGGGGTGAGTCATACACTTGCGTTGCTCGTCTCTTAATCTTGAATATATGTACCATGGCTAAGCCAGGTTAACCATTTACTGACCAGCCCCCGATGAGTGGATGAACAGCAGGGATTGGCTGTGGGCCAAATGCCGCACCCAGGATTCGAACCCAAGCGAACTCGACCCCAGGCAGGCCGTAAAGTTTCGTTGTAATGACAATCATGGAACCCCGTGTGCCCAATCATACGTTATAACTCAACGGTTGTATTCCTGCCGAACAATGACCCAGAGAATATTTCATATAGGGAAACTAGTGTAAGTTATTTGCCCATTTCATAGAAACTATGTTTACGTCATCAATTTTCAAGTCTTCCATTACTTTCTCCATTCCAGAGCTCTGCTTACAAAGTAAAAATTGGTACAATAAAGTAACTGGGTGAAAAAAGAGTATGGATGTCTGAAGGATCGTAAACAGCTTTTGTCCAGCAAGCTAGGATTCAGCACTTGGCACGAATGTATAAGACAAAGTTGGAATAATGCCTATTTTGGCCTAACACATCTTCATGCCTTGCTAATTACTACTATTTCAATTATCATTAGTTGCAGCGATGCAGAAGCTATTTTCCAATCTAGTTTTCCGGTCTCAAATGACCCTGTTTTACATGGTGTTACCACTTAATCCTACTCCATCAGGGTCCTGTACACAAGTTAATGCAAAACGTTTACCTACTTTCATGGTGCCGGAATTTTAGCAACAGCTGACCTTGGTTCGGAACATTTCATTACCTAAAAGCTGCTGATGGCCTTGGCCACGGTAAAAAAAAAAAAAAAAAAAAAGTTACCTGAGAATAACTGTTAAATCGGGTATCGTCAGCGGTTATCAGTTTTAACAAAAACAATTGGCTGCTTGCCAACACTCTCAACACGTTCTTCCTCAGTTATAAGTATAATGCATGGCTGATTTGTTCCCAACCATCGTCAGGTGCTGGGAATCTGGGCTAGCCTAACCTAAAATCTGTAATGACGTTATAGACTATCAGATCGGTTCCAAGTTACGGTTACATTTCCTAATCTTGTAGGGTTCAGGGCGAGAGGGGGGGCCTGATCTATGGATGGCTTGTATGGGTTGCATACAATACACATATTACTGACTGGATAACTGTAAATGTACCGAGGTTACTATAATGGAACAGAGGAAGCAAGCAATGAAAGGGTACGTTACTCTGGAGGAGTCTTCGAAGGCTTTCTAACCCCACGGGCCATGATAACTGTAAATATCGCCCATCAACGTTTATGTATTTCGTCTGTGCAGTATTTCCTAAACTCCGTGAAGATGAAAATGTGGGGAATACGCGGATTAGTTTCAGGACACGAGTCAATAGCGGACTTACTTTTAACTAAAGGGAGCACTTTCAGTGTAACTCAGGGTAAAAATGACTATTTCAAACTCCATAGCCTTCATGGCTACATTAGATCTAAGGTCATAAACAAGAGGCGTCTTGAGCGTTTCTTACTGGCCATGCACCTGAATGAGGAGTTGCTGGCAAGGAGCCATCCGGTAGGTCAGCTGTTGCCCGTGAGTGTGTGTGTGTGTGGGCCGAAGGTGGAGTTCGTTCACCCCCATTCCAACCCCAAGGGACCTTAGCGTACCTTCACACGCACCTCTATCCCATAGCCAAACCATAATACGGTTCACAGCGCACTTTTGCAATGTCAGTAATGTCACGTTAATAAAGAAAAACGTAAATCAGATGCAGTCATACGTGTTACACCCTATGTTTACAATAAAAATAATTTTCAAGGAAGACCTACTTGTACAGCAAGTTTGGATTTCTTGAAGAAAACCTGCAAGACATCCTTTTCATGATATTAGGAGTTAGATTTCTTAGAATTTCCCCTAATAACTGTATGGTTAGAAAAGGCAAGAACGACTATAGCCACACTGTTCTTACGAACACAACCGACATCGGTGGTGGGGCTATGTTTAGCGCAGAAGCGAGTTACCAGCACATGTCCGTCTATTATCGTTCACCGGTCCCGGCGTTCGCTCCTAGCAAGCACACTCACAACGGTCGTTCATTTCTCTCAACATCACCAAGTTCACATTTGCCGACAAAGGCACACAATGAAGCTCCCCATTCTTTACTTAATCTTCCCCACCTTAATGCTGACTAAAATATTGGTATTATCAGGACTAGCTAGTCAACCGACCTTTCAAATACCCTGTCAAATCAGACCATATAACGAATCTCATCATGAGCTGGTACGCGTGGGTTAACGTCTTCACACAAAGCAGATTAATGGTTTAGGAATGTACAGCAATAACTCTATGATGTGCTGGTATGACTCTCACAAAACTCTGGGCCTTCCCTGGATTGCGTGATCGCTTGTGCCACACACCCGCTGGTATTCTAATCCCGCCGTCTCGTTGGCCAATTCCTTCCAGAGGATATTGCTTCACTGTTAATGAAGCCATTCACTATCGTGCACGATGACAACAGATGTCACGTCAACTAGCCAGTATCAAAAGTTCCCCCCCCCCCAAAAAAAAAAATGCAACAACTGTTGTTTTGATGACTGATACACGCGTTTGCTAATAACAAATAATATATCAATTAAATATGAGGGATTGATCTGCCCGACATATAATAAGCATCTGTACGTCAGTCCTGTCCTGGGCCAGTAGGCTAAGTGCAATATGTTCCGACTAGGCTACAAGACGCACCAATGTGGACAAAACCTACAGCGGTTCCGCCTCCCTCGCCACCCGTGACCTGATGACTCCCCAACATGCAATCTCCGTCACCACTACCTCTACCACACCGCCAGCAACTCCCATCCAAGACCAGTCACCAAGGCCACAATTTCCTTGCATACACGATACCTCAGAATTTACAATAACCTAAACGCTCATGACTCCAGTGCCGTATATTCGCAACTGTTGCATGTCTTTTGTCTTCCTAGCGTGCTCAACCAGCAGAAAATATCAAGTGCAAAAATCACTGGTGCACTGGGCAAGGATGTGACGAGAGTTGCGACGCATTGACGGCGGGTTGTGGCGCGGAAGGAGCTATGACGGGAGAGGGCTTAGGAACGCATTGTACAGCAACATTAATATCTGGTTATCTTACAGTAGATGTAAAGTACCCTGGGATGCAGCAAATACATTTGGTGACACCCATCCCTATACAACTTCACACAGTTCTCTCAATTCAACCCCAAGGATTGTCTTGCTCAAATTCACAGTAATAATGGCTTTTACCGAGAAAATGCGTTTCATTATTCTACCTACGTTCTCTTAACGTGTAGCACATGTGTCCCTCAAATAAGTCAGCTTCTCATTATCATACTTCAAGAAAAAAGACGAAAGTAAAATGAATAAATTTTTCTCGACATTTATTTTAGCACCTAAAATTGTGATGCAATGAACCACACTTGCAAGATACCAGTAAAGCAAAATTGTTTCCAAAATAAACATTATAAGCCAAACTTTAAAATCACAAGCCACTACACGCGAAACTTGAATATGTATATATATATCGAACGTTGTGCTTCCTACCGGAAACAGATGGCGTTCCTGGCTAGCCCAAAATATCCATTTCCCATGTAACCTTTTATAGCCTAAATCGTGTTCTCTCTTCTAATCTTAACTCTCCCTATGTCACAACGAGGCTGTAACTCCCAGTCTACGAGAAAGAAATAAGCTCTTCCAGCTTCCACCTCATGATGTTAATGTTGTCTACTCTATCACTTCTTAATTATATATCCTTATTTCCTATTTTTCCCCCTTCCACTAATCTTCGCATTTTAATTAAGGTCCAGCCTGGATGTGAACATCTGTCCGTGACAGCAGCTTCCCACATTATTTTTTTCAGAGATAAGCGACCATCGCAAGTCTTTCCGACCTGAAGCCCTATTGTACAGTAAATCCTTAAGTAAGACGACGCGACCTTTTAAAAGTGACGACATGACTTTCTGACCTTACTTTTAAGGTATCAGGTCACAGTCCAAGCCACCATGCCCAAAGGGTGCATCGCCGAGCTCAAGGGTTCAACAGTAAATCGGATTTCCGTAGTGATAACTAATCATCCTGGGAAAATTACGGCTTCAAGGTAGGAAGCATTCACTAGTACTACTGAAGAGCTGAGAACTCTTCACAACTTCAGACAAACGGCGGGAGGCAAGGCCATGGAAAGGCAGCCGTGACAGGAGGACAGAAAGTTCCCCAGTAAAGTGTGGTGTTAACACCCCCTTGTCCTCCCCCGCTACCTGACATAAAACAAAAACCGATAGCCTTGAGCGCTTCTTGCCCGAGGGGAGTTTAACGAGATGGGGTAGGGGGACTGGAGTTAGCGCTGTGTTGTGGCAGCGCCTGTCGAGCAAAAGGTTTTGCCAGAAACGTGTAGCAGTAGAAGGAAAAACAAATATTAGGCATGAATTAACAAGCCTGGTGGGGAGTGGGAGGCAACAAAGACTGGAATGGGGGGCGTGAGAAAGCGAGGTAAGGGGTGGGAAGTACCAGCTGTGTGGGCAGCCAGGCGCCTCGTGATATGCTCCAGCTGAAGGAAGAGCCTTGAACGTACCCGAAGCACGTTTCAAAAAGCAGTCCGGATAAAAAGAAGTTTCACATTATGATTCTCTCATTTACAAATATTTTTTATGACTGTGCAGTGGGGAAGTTCTGTATGTGAGGGTGGTAATGGAACCTTGGTCTTGCTTGACTATTTATATCTTGAGATACCTCAAGGAAGATTTTGAGGCGCTTACAAACAACATGGTAGGCCCTAATCACTAAAGACGGGACTTTTAAGGATGAAGACTGAGCATTCAGTATATGGACACGATACTAAAAACATCGAAGATTTATCATTTATATACACTTCAGTAAAAGAGCAGGACCCTAAAACCAAGTAAGTACTACTGTGGCGCCGCTCTGTGCGATGTAAGAACACCAGCCTCGCTTTCAATGGCATGCTACCACCACCTCACACTGGCTCTCACGTCATCACTCGTTCCCTCCTTACGGTGTATCGTACCACTTCACTATCCACCCATGACAAACCTACTCTATTTCTTGATATCAGTACTGAACTTTTACTGCTTACAGTATACGGAAGGAACTGAAGCACCAAAGCGTATCATATAAAGTATATCACGTTCTCTTCACGCTGCCTAAACCTCCCTACCTCTCACTTTGACGGATTTGTGCTCTGCTCCCAAGAAACAAATTACTGCTGATTAATGTTCCAGTCCCCTGAATAAAGCAGTTTGAAATACTTCCCGATGTTGTACAAGTTTGGCAGAGTGATGCCTAAACCATCTATGCCTGACAGCTAAACAGCAACGTCTCAGGTTTACTTATACATACAGTAGTATCAGAGACTGTGAGTCTAACACCAATCAAGAGTACACACCAACCAAACGTACATACTTATTAAAACATTACAGCACATACATGCTAACAATTACAAAAAAATAATTACTAACTGGGTTTCCCTGCGATCACATCGCGATCAGGGACTTTCTTCTGCCCATACCGTTTCAACTACAATAGTACTACTAATAGGAAGAGACTGCGTCATATGCGCGCCCTAGAGACGAGGCCGCCTCCCGCCTACAAATCTCGGTCGTAGTATCTGGACACACCCTCCTCGCATAGCTCCATCGTTGCCACTTTAAATTTTAAGCCAACTGATTAGGTATCAAACTATATTTTTTTCTGTAACAAATTTTTTGAAACATACTGAGCATTTACAACTACAATGAAGTATCAAATATTACCAGGAGACTGAAAATATGTAGTGAAGGGCACAACAAATGGGCATCCCTTGCTATTCGATGTATATCATCATTATACAACTGTATGACCCTTAAACGGGGCTTCTGCAGCTTCGAGGGAGCACTCTACGCATGAGCAAGGAAATGGTGAACTACTCTGGGACGAAAAAAGATCCTCGACGAAACTATACTTCTTTCAGTCCACGGAAGATGATGCAGCCCCACAGAAGGCGACTTCTTACTCGCCGTATTACTACCAGCAGGTAACAGCTGACAATGGTACTTTCCACCGATTATCGTGGTGAGCTCCTCGCAACCGCGATGAAATGTTAGCTAAAGGACTAATCAATAAGCGCACGTTAGCGTAAAATAAAAATGAACACTATTTCTAGCAGCAGGACTGAGAGTCTGAAGGTCAGGGCCAGCCAAGGCCGCTGGCCACACCAACTCCACACACGCCCATTCTATGAGGCCACCTGCGTTGCTGCCTAAAACCTACTCGACCACGATGCGCTGTCAACAAAACACTCGACCCCGGGTGTAAAGGCATGAAAGGAACCACTGAGGATGAAAGTGGAGAGACGGTGTGTCTTCCTACATCTCAAACAACCGGAGTCGGAAGCAAAATACTTGGAAACAAACCCAACCATAGTGATGAGCTCAGCCCAATCGTCTAAGTAGTTCTCACGCGTGTGCAGTAGATCAATAGATTCTCTTATTTAGTATACTTAAGAAAAGTAGTTACACAGAACTACAGCGAAGGCAACGTACAACTCGTACTTAAAAGCGTTCAAATTTACTCATGCATCATCATGACTGCTTCATATCTTTACTTCAACTTTCCTATACACTAACAGAGCAGGGGTAGAGCTATGTTGGAGACCTTATGGCCACAACCAACCCAAAGGTCTTTGTTAATAAGCACAGAAACGACTTGATGGTAATGCCAACTCGTGAATAGCTGATGGACATTTTCGTCTTAGAACTCTACTACCGAACAGTACAGATAATCAGAGTGAGGGATCTCGATTTGACAAAGAACAAGGTGACAACAATATCAGGCTGGTGTGCGGGATGTTCAACATTCCCATAATGGAAAGCTTTCTCAGCCAATGATGCCTAATCTTACCCATAAACTATTATAGTGAAAGATCAAACCTTTTTTACGGAACTCACTGTTGAAGGTAATCTGTTAAATGGCGTCACTGAAGAGCGACCATCGCGAGTTTCATCGATCAATATGTTGGTGCTGGTGTCCTTAACCAATCAGACTGAGAAGTAGTGGCCCACACCATAGCCAAATGCCTTCATATGACATCCGTTATGTACGAAGTCATTCAACCAATGTATGATGATTCTATGTTGAGTAATCTATAGATATAATTATACCCTACTGCGTATAAAAGATAAACCACGAGGTCCGTCGTTCTAAATATAACAGAAAATGAAACAGTTTAGTAGTACTTATGAATAAACACAACACCCAATAATTATATGAAATTAAGTTCATTGAAAACAGTTGCTAGTTTTACAAGCTATAAACGATGCCATGATTATACTAATTTGAATCACATTACTGGCATTAAATCAACTATAAATCAATTGAGATGATTCCCCCACATCAATCATTACTGTTTGAACATGATACACGATTCAAAACTCTACGGATGCAGTAAAACTCATTTACTCTGGGCGTACGGTAGTCAACACTAATATAGCTAATGTTCTTATATAGCTTTATCTTCACCAACTGCCCGCATAAGCCTTACCCGAATAGGGTCAACAAGCTAATATGTGGAAATAGTTTTACTAATTCTGGACTTACACAGGCATCAGCAAGGAAGTTAATATTGTCCTACGGATTATGCTAATTTTTCTCAGAAAGCTCTATATAGTCTTGAATTAATTTTCCATTCATGAAACTATAGCGATGGCAATTTCCCCAGTGCATAAATATATAGTTATAAGAAAATTACAACCTTACTGACAAATTCTCTAATAGATTCTAATATTCATATACATATATAACTGAGGAACTTCAGGGAGGGGAAAAAGAATTGCCCTTCATAAGTTATACAATTCATTTAATATATTTCAAATGCATTTTACTTCACAATTCAAGTTAAATGAAGTATCTTCAATCAAATAGTCTTTCATTATAACACGCTTTACGCGAAAAATAATAAATTGTAGAAATCTAACCTTAATTAGTTTAAAATGTAGGAAAAAGAAAAAAAATCCCGGCTCTACATGTACCCAAACGCATCGGCCCTCACGTTTTGATTACCGTCTTTGTGGAGCTGCCTCTGTGCTGCTCGTGTGAAAACTTTATGACTTGGGTGTTGACACAAAGGCTTTCAGTTAAAGAGGAAAAACAGTCACCACCATCTTTGTTGCAAAGACCACAATCGCATCTGCCGATATCTCTAGAACTTCTACTGTGTCTGGGATCTGTAAGTGAACCTTTTGCATTAGACAATAAACTATTATCATCTATGACCTGCGTCTTACCAGTCAAAACTGGACTGTAACACTTTACTAAAATGTCATTTAAACATTTGAATTTTTATAAAAATTCCTTTGTTATTCACTATTGGAAGCCTTTTCGATGCCTAACATAAACATACCAATATTGTCATCGTAATGACTTTCAGGTCTGCTTTAATGTCACAGTTGAATCAAATATCTATCATAAGTAGTTCTAAATCTGGACTGAAATTCATAAAATGAATTACGTTTAACAAGTTATTAACCTACTTAACAGTGAACTAAACACACACACACACACACACACACACGTATTCCCACGTATTCCCTGCGTGTCGTAGAAGGCGACTAAAAGGGGAGGGAGCGGGGGGCTGGAAATCCTCCCCTCTCGGTTTTTTTTTTTTTTAATTTTCCAAAAGAAGGAACAGAGAATTGGGCCAGGTGAGGGTATTCCCTCAAAGGCCCAGTCCTCTGTTCTTAACGCTACCTCGCTAATGCGGGAAATGGCGAATAGTTTGAAAAAAAAAAAAAAAATATATATATATATATATATATATATATATATATATATATATATATATATATATATATATATATATATATATTCTTTTCTTAAGAACAGAGGACTGGGCCTTTTTTGGAATATCCTCACCTGGCCCCCTCTGTTCATTCTTTTGGAAAATTAAAAAAAAAAAAGAGAGAGGGGAGGATTTCCAGCCACCCGCTCCCTCCCCTTTTAGTCGCCTTCTACGACACGCAGGGAATACGTGGGAAGTATTCTTAATCCCCTATCCCCAGGGATAATATATATATATATATATATATATATATATATATATATATATATATATATATATATATATATATTAAATATATATATATATATATATATATATATATATATATATATATATATATATATATATATATATATATATATATATATTATCCCTAAGATCCTCTTAGTCAGTCTTTCTTTGCTCATCTTTGTTATATATATATATATATATATATATATATATATATATATTTTTTTTTTTTTTTTTTTTTTTTTTTATACTTTGTCGCTGTCTCCCGCGTTTGCGAGGTAGCGCAAGGAAACAGACGAAAGAAATGGCCCAACCCCCCCATACACATGTATATACATACGTCCACACACGCAAATATACATACCTACACAGCTTTCCATGGCTTACCCCAGACGCTTCACATGCCTTGATTCAATTCACTGACAGCACGTCAACCCCGGTATACCACATCGCTCCAATTCACTCTATTCCTTGCCCTCCTTTCACCCTCCTGCATGTTCAGGCCCCGATCGCACAAAATCTTTTTCACTCCATCTTTCCACCTCCAATTTGGTCTCCCTCTTCTCCTTGTTCCCTCCACCTCCGACACATATATCCTCTTGGTCAATCTTTCCTCACTCATCCTCTCCATGTGCCCAAACCACTTCAAAACACCCTCTTCTGCTCTCTCAACCACGCTCTTTTTATTTCCACACATCTCTCTTACCCTTACGTTACTCACTCGATCAAACCACCTCACACCACACATTGTCCTCAAACATCTCATTTCCAGCACATCCATCCTCCTGCGCACAACTCTATCCATAGCCCACGCCTCGCAACCATACAACATTGTTGGAACCACTATTCCTTCAAACATACCCATTTTTGCTTTCCGAGATAATGTTCTCGACTTCCACACATTCTTCAAGGCCCCCAGAATTTTCGCCCCCTCCCCCACCCTATGATCCACTTCCGCTTCCATGGTTCCATCCGCTGCCAGATCCACTCCAAGATATCTAAAACACTTCACTTCCTCCAGTTTTTCTCCATTCAAACTCACCTCCCAATTGACTTGACCCTCAACCCTACTGTACCTAATAACCTTGCTCTTATTCACATTTACTCTTAACTTTCTTCTTCCACACACTTTACCAAACTCGGTCACCAGCTTCTGCAGTTTCTCACATGAATCAGCCACCAGCGCTGTATCATCAGCGAACAACAACTGACTCACTTCCCAAGCTCCCTCATCCCCAACAGACTTCATACTTGCCCCTCTTTCCAAAACTCTTGCATTTACCTCCCTAACAACCCCATCCATATGCTTAATATATTCCCTGGGGATAGGGGAGAAAGAATACTTCCCACGTATTCCCTGCGTGTCGTAGAAGGCGACTAAAAGGGAAGGGAGCGGGGGGCTGGAAATCCTCCCCTCTCGTTTTTTTTTCTTTAATTTTCCAAAAGAAGGAACAGAGAAGAGGTCCAGGTGAGGATATTCCCTCAAAGGCCCAGTCCTCTGTTCTTAACGCTACCTCGCTATCGCGGGAAATAGCCAATAGTATGAAAAAAAAAAAAAAAAAAAAAATATATATATATATATATATATATATATATATATATATATATATATATATATATATATTCTTTTCTTAAGAACAGAGGACTGGGCCTTTTTTGGAATATCCTCACCTGGCCCCCTCTGTTCCTTCTTTTGGAAAATTAAAAAAAAAAAGAGAGGGGAGGATTTCCAGCCACCCGCTCCCTCCCCTTTTAGTCGCCTTCTACGACACGCAGGGAATACGTGGGAAGTATTCTTAATCCCCTATCCCAGGGATAATATATATATATATATATATATATATATATATATATATATATATATATATATATATATATATATATATATCATTTTAAGCTGCTTCTGTCTGTTACTAATTCCAACTACTGAAGTCTGGCTAATTTGTACTCTTCATTTTTATTCTAAAATATAAACAATGCTAAAGGTTCAAATGATCTTTTGACAGCCTAAATTTGGACATAATGTCCCTCTGCCAAACGAGTTCCAATGTGTCGTTGGTGAACCTAGGCTCTGATATTTGATTGCGAACCTCCTTGAACTTTGTCAAACTAACCATAACAAGAATTAGTCCACTGTGTTGTTACTATTTCATCAAATCAAAACAATCCTGTACACCAGGTTACATAAAATTCACTTTCCTATACTAAACAAATGCGATACGACCAGTATTGTGCTTATTCACTTGATATATGTGACCTTGTAAGATGTTAACACGTCAAATAATAACACCTGACTGACACACTTTCTCCAAGTCGACACGATGATCAAATCCACTGTGGCTGGTTCCACTTTAACCTACTGCAGAACTATTCCACCTGCACTTTCAATGAAGGCAATATCAACCCAAAAGCAATCTAACTAACATTCTACAAACGAATCTCTACTAGTGTTCTGAGTCTATAATTGCAACAACGAAATCCTTCGAATAATTTTTGTCAATATTTGTTAAAATCGTTAATCCTAGCAAGAAATACCAAAATCATCTTGCCTTTACTATTACATTACAGGCGGATCGTTGGTATGTTAAACTTTTAAAAGGAAATATACTAACAAATTCTGCATAAGATTTGATAAGTACTTAAACAGGTATCGCATCCAGCCTGGATTCAACAGGCCGCAACAATTAACTTAAGAATGTCGCCATGATCCATGGAAGGATTACCTAAAATTTGCCCGTTTTCTTAGCTAGATGAGGTTCAGTTAAGTTAGATAAGATGAAATCAGATTATATGAAATTATATGAAGTTAGATTATATGAAATATGGTATGTAACTTACCTTAACCTAGCCTAAGTTAGATTATATGAAATATGGTAACTTAACCTAGCCTAAGTTACATGAAATATGGTATGTACCCTAACCTAGCATATAAGGTTAGATTTGCAGCCTAACCTGACCCACCCTAACTTGGCCTAGAAATAAGTTGGGATGGGGTAAGGCGAATCTTCATGTGATCCCTCAGAATCAGTCTTGGGCGGAAGGAGAAATTAATTCCCCATGATTGTAATCGACATCCGGTCCATTTGTAGTAGGCCAATGGTATTAGCATTTCCTGACCGTCAAGGTAATCCACCCTTTAATTTCTGTGGAAAAGTACTCAAATTAACCTGTAATTACAGATGTGGCGACGGCAGAGTAGCCACCTGCATAACAACGTCTATATCTGTAATTACAACCAATGCACGTCACGCACACTGTTTACTACTTCCAATAGTACACTATTCATTCACTTCACATGAACACATAATTCCCAATTAAGTCCAACTATGGAGACTGAATGAATGAAGATGAGGACAAGCAGTTTACTGTCCAAGAAATACCATTTACACACGAGAAGGGAAGAGTAAAAAAAACTTATGAGTAAAGATTGCTTAATATTGCCATTAACTAATAACTTACCTGTCTGAAGATCATGTTCCTGGTCTTTGTACTCATTAACCTAATTTTCGGATACGACCAAGGAACAGTGAGATTCCAGCCCAGTCTGCAGCTGTGATGAAGATGGTTTACGCTATCTCTCAGATTGGCAAATCGAAAGAGTTGTTGGAAAGCAGTCTTCCTCAATATTGTTGTGGCCATTGTAACTTTGGGTGACTATTTTTTCCTCCAACGACATGTGGCAATTCCAACCCAGGAGAAATGCAAGTGATTACGTGATGGAGGATTTCTCTCCCTGTAATCTTTTCTCTGGCTGCATTGTTAATAACAGGAAGCAATGATTCATAAATAGAAGTGTTTGTTGGCAATTCTGGTATAATCATACGTA
>NC_092237.1:4834873-4869704 GCF_036320965.1 Panulirus ornatus
GTTGTTGACAGCCAGGCAGTTCGGTAAATATGTGGATACTTTCCAGGGAGAGGCTGGAAGGGTTGTCTGTGCAACTGCTGGTAAAGTGTGATTGTGATCCGTGTTGGATTACAGTATCTCTTCCTTTTGTATTTAAGTTTCTTCTTCCAGAATCAGTCATTTTTTTTTTTTTTTGTAAGGTGAGGTGGAATGTTTCTTCAGCTTCATTAAACCTGCAGATTTGTGAGCTGTAAACATATTCACCGAGTTAAACTGAAGTTAGTTACAGTTGTATTAACTCTGTTTCCGTCTGGTTAGAGAGAGAGAGAGAGAGTCGGTTTAAACCAGGAGGAATCAGTGGTGTTTATCCAGGAAGCTTCCACAAACAAGTGTTTGATAGCCTAAAAGTTTGCTCTTGCAGTTACTGGTGATTCGTATGTTTCAACATTTAAATGGAGAGATGAAACATAGGAGGAGAGAGAGAGAGAGAGAGAGAGAGAGAGAGAGAGAGAGAGAGAGAGAGAGAGAGAGAGAGAGAGAGAGAGAGAGAGAAATTAGGAAACTACTTGGGTCGGTGGAATTCAAGACATTTGTCTCAGTGAAAAATATCACTCACACACACACACACACACACACACACACACACACACACACACACACGGGGACATTTAGCCACTTAAAGAGTTTTTGTTGGTGTCTCGGGGGAGTAGCGTGGACCGACCATCTCCGCACCAGCTGTCGTAGCTGGCTGTCACACCAGCTGACCAGTCCTGGTCGGCTTGAGCTTTCCCTGAGGCAAGATTCCTAAAGTCTCATTAAGCCTCCGTGAGGCCGTTGTAAACCTTCCAGTGGCGTCGAGCCTCGGTGTGAGAGTATGCCTCTCACGCCCCTTATCGAGCGTGAGTCTCGGGAGGATTTCGTGAGTCGTTTGTGTGAGTGTCGCTGAGGTTCCTGTACTAACTCCGCTGAGTCTTAACTGATTACTTTAAGTCTCCCTGTGTCTACAGCATCTCTCAGTGTCAGATTCTTTACCTTTCATTCATACTACTGTTAAGGTCTCTCTCTCTCTCTCTCTCTCTCTCTCTCTCTCTCTCTCTCTCTCTCTCTCTCTCTCTCTCTCTCTCTCTCTCTCTCTGACTGTCTCCATACTGTTAATACATATTTTTTCTATGAGCCGTCTTCTTGCTTTCATTAGAGTTAGAAAAGAGATAATTGCATTTGTCTTCCTCCCCCCAGAGGGACGGAGACAGGATTGTTGTGGTCTCTCTCTGTCTCCCACAACATGATGGTGATGGAGGGGATTCTGTTGCTGGTCAGAAATTTTTTCCCTCGTTTTTATGTACCATCAAATCGCGTAGTCTATCTAGGGGCATCTATCGTCAACCCTTGCGTCTGCTGTCTGCCTGTGTCAGTGGACTTATTATCGTCAGCAAGATACAAACAATACAGGATCGGAAACCCCCGTACGTACGCTGTAGGCACACACATTGTAGAGGTGATGAACGGGTTAGAGTTTGTGGCACACTATTGTATATATTTGCGTATTAATGAGGAAGAAGTGATTTCTTTGGTATGTTGTTTGACTGGAGTGCCAAATGATTCAAGCGTCAGAATTGTATTCCCAAGAGATAAAGGATCTCGTGCACGAGACAGTGAGGTGATAACAAATTGAAAATGTATATCATATGTTACAGGAGAGGACAAACGTCATGGTATTCAGTTATTTAGTAATTAATGAATATTTACATGATATAAAACACCAGACGGGACATGACACAAATGGTCCTTACTTCTACTTTTACTTTTGGGCTGTGTGCCCATGAAAGGCATATAGCTGTGTTCAGTTCATTCTTTGTTAAGTTTTCATTTCAGAACTTAGTTCAGGGATCTAGTGTTGCAAGAGGTTACCACGGAGAAGGCATCTTAAGTTTGTAAACTTACTGGTTACATGAGTACGACATTATTCAGCCGCCTCGTTGCAGGTTATAAGAGAAGATTGCCTGTATTTCAGTATTTGGGAGACAAGATTTAAGGGGAAACGAAGAATTAGTGCAACCTGGACGCTCTGTAATTTCGTAATACATACCAAGATTACATTTTAATCTCGTGATCTTTAACCAGTCTTTTCGTGAGCTGAACAGTATGGATTATCTCAGGGTTGATTGGCTGTTGGGGAATGATGTAGTACACCGGACTAAGTCCATTGAGCTCGACGGAACGACCCATGAACACGACTGTACGATCGTTGGGCTTAGTGACCTAGCGTTTGACCTGACCCTTAAAGTGCCAGGTCAAAGGCCAAACCATCATAACGTAGTGTCGTACTTTCGTGTTCTGGGGTCGTACCTCTCGTGCTAAAGGAGCACGCTGTCATGCTCAAGTGTCGTACCGTCGTGCTCATGGGGCAGAAACGTAATGTATGACGAAAGTGATTCGAAAGTCCGCACCAGCAGGAAGTTGCTGTAGAAGCAGAGGCACGGCTGACACCTCCAGCAGGAGCAGGAGGGTAGTGGAGGTCATAGTCATGGAGTGGGTCAGTCATGGTTGTCATGAAGAGGAGTGGGTCAGTCATGGATGTCACGAAGAGGTGTATATCATGGTTGTCACTATGGTTACCCAGCCCTGCTTCCAGCGGCCCCAAGTGAGTAATGAACAAAGGAGGCTCCACATTCGTGATATACTCACCTTGTATTCATCACCCAGCCTCACTTACCGTGGACCAGGCACCGGAGGTTATGTATAAGGCTAAACTTTAACTCATCAGCTTGTGTGTACCTCATAATGAAGTGTATGGAGGCATGATATTTATGAGGACAGTACAGGATAAGGGCCAGGCAAGAATTAGGCCTGTGTGGACATCCTATCTGGGTTCTTTCACGAACCTCAGTGTGGCCATCCTCACCCAACATGGCTAATGAATTGTCAATATGTCCTCTAGATATGTGTATCCACTTGTCAAACTGTATATATATGTATTATAAATACACCGGCACACATGAGAGTATTCTCTTTGAATAGAACTTTGATAGGTTCTGCAAAACACGCAGCAGTTTGTCTTCGTGCTCTTCTAGCAGTGAATCGTCAGCAATTTAACAAAACAGTCTTCAATAATTGAACAATAACCCGCGAGGTTGCACAATGGCCCAGCATTACCATTGTCAAGTGACGAATGACCAGCCACTTAACACGCTACTTGAGACGCTCCAGGTGGACCAGATGGTTCCATCGATCAGGGCTGAAGCAGGATACTTACTGCAGCACTAGGGACGAGGAAGGAGATGATGATGACGTACAGCTGTCGCGACAGGGAAAGAAGCTGTTGTTGTGCGACTGTGGCAAATGGGAAAGAAGCTGTTATGCAGCTGAAGTAACAGGGAATGAAGCTATGTTGTGCAACTGTAGCGAAAGGGAAAGAAGCTGTTATGCAGCTGAAGTAACAGGGAATGAAGCTATGTTGTGCAACTGCAGCGAAAGGGAAAGAAGCTGTTATGCAGCTGAAGTAATAGGGAATGAAGCTATGTTGTGCAACTGTAGCGAAAGGGAAAGCTGTTATGCAGCTGAAGTATCTAGGAATGAAGCTATCTTGTGCAGCATAGATAGCAGGGAAAGAAGCTAATGTTGTGCAGCTGTAGTGACGGGGAAGGAGACTGTGCTTGCGCAGAAAGAAAATGTAGAATTACGAGGAACGAGTCGCATGATGTACGTGCTGCCAGGTGTTACGTGTGAGACGGAGAGATTGTATGTTTGGACTGACTGCCAGCAGCCCAAGTGTGGGTAGAGCTGTGAGAAAAGACAGCAATCTGGGCCATAGGAGTGAAACTTGACAGTCGATAGAGGGAGAGGGAGGGAACCTTAAGCTTGCTTTAAGGCTTGAGTATGTCGTAAGTGATTGTTTCAGATTTTGTTGAGTTATGTGTGTGTCATCCCAACTCAACACATGGCCGATACCGCTCATATTGTCCTGTCTACGTGGAATGTTTTAAGTGAGGAGTCCCGTGTGGGTGGTTATTATTAGGTCCATTACTATCGCGATCTTACCATCAGGAACTACGAATTCTTGTTGTTGTACCACGTTGTACCGCAGTGTTTCACAGACATCAATCAACAAGAACAACCGACATCATTCATCCGGTCTCACACTACACCATCGTGTCAGCAGTGCAGTGACGTACCCCATCCAGTAAGCTAAAAGATCCATTTTGAAACGTTACGTTATCTCTTGCCAGTCCGATGATTGATTGTACAGTGGCGGACAGAAGTCCAGGGACCTACCTGTTAGAAGCTGCACCGAACTGTGTGTCTCAGTTGGCCGGCTCATCTATAGCGTGTTTTCAACACTTCTGACGGCAGCTTTTCCTTCTGAAGCAGGGTTCAGGCATAGTCTTCCCAGACTCCGTGGCTGTACCATCACTTACAGGGGTTCACAGCCATCGAGGCTCCTGCTGGAGGATTGCAGTGAGGAGGGGGGGAGGCCACCAGCTCAGCCGCAATAATCCAATAGACTTATTTAATTACCAACCTGTTGCCTGGATGGTATTGGTAGCCCATGGAGGGCGCGGGATACCTGGTAGTGTACGCTTATTGTCAGGGGAATAACGGCTTTCCCTAACGAAAAAAAAAAAAAAAAAACCCATGACAGGTGGTAGATTGTAGGAGTACCTCCCCTGATCTGGGAGGCCGTGGATACTCAGATGGTCACACTCGAGCTATACAGAGGTCGTGGATACTCAGATGGTCACACTCGAGCTATACAGAGGTCGTGGATGCTGAGATGGTCCCCCTTGAGCTGTGAGGTCCTGGACGATGCAGCCTCCCTCGAGCTCGGAAGTCCTGGACTCGAGTGATCTTCCCTCGAGCTGCACCTGAAGTATTGTAGTTCTTGCCCAGGCAGGGGATGAGAACCCTGGCATACATACACCGCCCACACACGAGAATCAAGCGACGACCCCCAGCCTCCCTGCCTGCCCCTCTGCGTGAAGGCCACGACTGAAATATTCAAAGAACCGGATTTATTCGTGACGTCGCCTTGCTGGCGGAAAGCCGCGCCCGAATTGAATAAAAGGTCACTACGCAGGTCCCTCCTCCCCCTTCCCTCTCTGCCTGAAACCCGACCAAGCCCGCACCCTCTTGCGGTCAAATCTCCATCACCCGCTACCGGTGTCTCTAAGCGGTCACGGAGGGAGATTAGCTCCTCTGCTGCAGCCGGCCGGACCTTGTGGTTGGATCTCCAACATTCTCCTGCCTGTTAAGGGGATTTGGTAGATCAGGTCCCTCTTGTGTCTCCTCTCCTGGGGAAGGATGGTATGAGGGCTTCAGCTCATTCCTGCTTAAAGAATTTTGACATGTATGTTAGATCCCCTTCCCTCCTCCCCCCCCCTTCCCCTCCTCTCTCTCTCTCTCTCTCTCTCTCTCTCTCTCTCTCTCTCTCTCTCTCTCTCTCTCTCTCTCTCTCTCTCTCTCTCTCTCTCTCTCTCTCTCTCTCTCTCTCTCTCTCTCTCTCTCTCATGTTGTCAGTCGTGATAGCCTGCCGTTGAGAACGCGCTGATGATAAACACATGATTGCCTCAGTTTAATTGGTTTCTGGGATTAGTGAGGATAAGAGTTTAAACAGGTGACTTGGGTGTGTGGTGCGCGTGATGTAAAGTGCGTGAGAGTGTGTATGGATGTTGGTGCCTAGATTTAAAAGTGTTGGTTGGTCACGTGGGCATCAGGTTTATCAACCACCAGGGCCACCACCGTCTTTGTATTGTCATTAGCTCTTCCAGCCATTCAGAATCCTCACCATTCGTCAGAGAATTATATTTGAATTCAGTATTTTCTTATTTCTCATTTTATCTTCTTTATTCATTCATCCGTTCAGTTTTACTGGAAGGAGACTTAAGGGGTAGCCGTGGGTAGTTCTGACATATGTTAGAAGGTAGAAATTTCTCATTCAACTTCACTGTATTTATTAAGAGTGTCAATTGTTTTCCTTCTAAATTTGACATTGAGGCCAGTACGATGTCTCGATGTGAGATGTTTCAGAAGCACAGTTCCTTACGGTTGTTATATGTGTATGTGATTCTGTCGTCGTGACCACACCACAGGCCTCTGTTACGGTGGATGGAGTTGGCAGTATAGTGGTGCTGCTGCGGCAG
Source organism: Panulirus ornatus (assembly GCF_036320965.1). Taxonomy (NCBI): domain Eukaryota; kingdom Metazoa; phylum Arthropoda; class Malacostraca; order Decapoda; family Palinuridae; genus Panulirus; species Panulirus ornatus. Next base: position 4,840,990 of record NC_092237.1, read on the forward strand.
ACCTTTGGCATCTCCATGTACGAGTTGGCCCAGCTTTGACCGCACTCCGCCACCTAGAAAACTCTTCCACGTGTATTTGCTTCAAACTTGTCCCTCTGATAGTTGTTATGAATAAACTTTGTCGACTCGCAACTTTCACATCCTCTGATGGCAAGTGGCGTGTTGGATCAGCTGTGATAGCTTGAAACTTCTCATCCCAGGCAGTTATTCTGTGATGGAATAACTAGTTTTAAGTTGAAAATGCCTTCATGTCCAAGGATTGTACCGTCGTGCTCAGAGGTAGCACCGTCGTGTTCAAGGGTCGTCCTGTCGTGGTCAGAGATTGCGCCGTCGTGGTGTTCATAGGGTCGTAACGTTGTGCTCAAAGGTTGCAACATCAAAGGTCGCACCGTCGTACTTAAGGGTCGTGCCGTTGTACTGAAGAGGTTACATGCCGGTGCACCGTCAGACTAGTTCAAAACCTGTTTATTTGACGGAGCTGAGTATAAAGCCGCCCGACCTCACAACCCTTCCCATTATGACCATGAATGTTGCCCCACTTGTCTAAAGCCACGGTGTTAGTTCAGTCTCCCTCGTCTGATGCTCCTACTCCTGAGAACTGGATGTTTATGTTCTTGCCTTGTTACCTAGAACACGTAGGGTTGACACTCGACGAGTTAACAACACCACATGATTACTGTGTGGGCGGTGGCGACTCAAGGGTGGCGCATTGTGATGTCTCTTTCCTCTCTTACGCCGCCAAACTTCAGACGTCTGTTCCCCCCCCCCCCCTTTCATGTCATTTCTACGACCTGATCTCATTTTTCGTGGGTACGTTTTCCACTTCCAGTAACATTTGGATTTTGTGTTTGTTCGTGTATTTTTTTTTCTTTTGTCTTTTTGATATATTTCGTTTCAGCCTGGCCTCGCTGAGGATTTTTTTTTCGTTTTTGTCCTGACCAAAACTTACGGCATTAAAGAAAGAAAACAGACATCCTTCCAGGGGGCAGCACTGACCAGCACCACCTATTGAGTTATTTACACGACAGTGGCAAAGGCCCTTCTTCCCCCCCAACACCTAGGTTAGAGGGTGGGGCGCAGCAGAGAATATCGCCAATCGATGCGTCCAGCACTTTCTTACGTAATGCTTGTCGGTGCGTCTTTGTTATTGCGTATAGGGGCAGTTGGCAGTCACGACTTGCCCTTCACACACACACACACACACACACACACATACACACACACACACGCACGGAGAAGGTAGGGTTCTGCGAGTGTGGAACTCCCTCCCATTACGATTGAAATAGGTTCGTTACGCGCCCACATCGAATTTATTTAGAAAATGCAAATGTTATTATCCACTGAGCGGCTTCTATTATTTTTTCTTTTTCTTAAAGTCTGAGAGAAGGATGAAAATTACTTGCATTTTTAAGATGTAACTTCAATGACTTTTTTTCCTTTTGTATTTTACATAATTCAGAATAATATTTATACCGTGCATGACGCGAAATATTAATGTCATCAGAGGAAGTTTATTAATTACGACACCTGTGCATCGGTCAGTTGTACCCTCACATTGTTGACAGGTTCTACGTGAGTGGAGGAGTTGATGATGGCGTGTACTGTGTCTCTTGTGATGTGGATATGAAGACATTTAGTGTGGTGTGTAGTCCACACCGGGTCGTCTGGTTGTGTGTAGTCCACACCTGGTCGTCTGACTGAGTGTAGTCCACACCTGATCATCTGGTTGAGTGTAGTCCACACCTGGTCGTCTAGTTGTGTGTAGTTCACACCTGCTCGTCTGGTTGAGTGTAGTCCACACTTGGTTTCATAGAAGTGTGTTGTATTATCCACTAGGATATTTTGAGGCAGGCAGTCGTGCTGATACACTCCACACAGGGGAGAGGAAACGGAACCCTAATGCCACAGGTATTCCGGGGAGATGTTACTAGGGATGCGTTACGTCCCAGTAGGTTGGCATTGGCCAGTGTGGTGTGACAAGCGGCCGTCACCACCGTGTTTAGCTCTGAGTCACAACCATCCCACAGACACACATTCACACCTCGCCCTTCCGCCGCCCCTTGGCCGCCCACACTCGTTGGTGCAGCCCAGACCCACCCATCACTTGCCCAACTCCGTGCAATCCCTGCCTGCCTGCCCACACACTTCCCTCACACTTCTCATACTTTACTGTCGGAAGTGTGTATCGCCTGGCGTCGGCCACCTCACAAACCTTTGCTAACTATACGTTATGTTACTCATACTTTACCCTCCTGCACATCCCATCAACCACAATATACCAGCACACTAGACTCACACTCATATATACCCAGGCTTTACGGTTCACCATGGACACAGTATGCCTACACGACGAGCGTATGTCTCATACTCAGTCATTCATTGTTGATGCTGCTGGTATGCAGTAATCATACTCATGTTAGACTCGCTTCACCCTTATTCATTGATGCACTCGCTGTCTTCACCGGACGGGGGGTGTTGATAGCGTATGTCGAGCCAGTTAGTTGAGTGTGTTGTGTAAGTGCATCCGTACTTGAGGTGCTGCCTCTGTCACGCCCCATCCAACCCGGGGTCACACTGCATAAACTGATACTGTTTCTATGCTCCATGTGTAATGCTATACTGTCATCTATACCTCCGGTGTTTTACCCTCCCGCTCAGCTATTTCTATGGTGGCTGTGGTCGAGAAACGCTTCGAAGTCTCCGTCAAGTAGTGCACTTCGATGTGAGCGTTCTTCTTTCCCGTCATCTTTCCGATGGAAGGGTGACTTGCAAAGGGATGTTGTATCTCGATCTCTGCTTTCCTTGGGTTGAAATGGTGTTAGTCTCGCTGCTCCTTTTGCTGAGCCTTCCCTACCCATAATTGACCCACGTATCCTCCTCCCCCAGTATGCGACCTGGCGCACATGATCCCGTCTTACCCAACACCCACATGGTACCCACACACCAGCATCACCCACATGGGCGCGCCGTGTTCCGCAGGGTCCGTTCCCACCCCCGCTTCTCTCCCGTATCCACGACGTCATCCTCGTAATATTCGCTCCCCCCCAGCTGTTTACACACCATATGGCCGGACATTTTTTTTTTCTCTATTCCCGTCTTATCCCTGGGTCGTATATGGTGACTTGTGGAGGTTATGGGTTTTACTCGACCTTTTTCTCAGATAAGGAAGGACTTTGTGTGTTAGTTTAGGATATAGTGTTTGTATTACACACACACACACACACACACACACACACACACACACACACACACACACACACACACACACACACAAATGTACTGAGGCACGGACCCTCACTCGTAAAAACTGTTGATAGTGTGAGTAGTACTGCCGTTGAGTACGAGACGTTGCAAAGCTGCGGCAAGTGGGCCAAGATGGGAACGGTCTGGCCAAGGCTTCGTGTCTCTTGTTCGGCCGGGCCCGGACCCAGCTGTCTGGGTGAACCGTGTGTGTGTGTGTGTGTGTGTGTGTGTGTGTGTACTGGGAAGGAGTCCATCGCTCGGTCGGGTCCTGCTGTCTTTGGGTTGTCCGGGGTAGGAGGTGGGAGGTGGTTCACGTATATCCTGGTGTTACTGGTATGTGACCGTAAGGCTCGTAGGTCGTAGTGGTCGTTTGGGCCTGGCGTCGGGTCGTGGTGTTGGTCGTGCCTGGGTTGGCGTCGCAACATAGTGTTGGTGGTCATCCTTGGCCGGGCGTCGTGGCGCATGGACGTATGATCCTGGGAGAAGACGTGTCGTTCAGGGGTAAGGGTTAGGTGTGTTGGGCGAGGCTAGGGGCTGCAGTGGGCCAAACGCAGCGCCTCCGCCAAGCTGTTGGTTCGGACGAGTTCACCGGGTGTTGGCGAGGACATGGAGGGCCCCGCACGATGATAGGCGTGGGTGAGGGGCAGTAGGGAGCCATGGATGGAGGAGGAGCGGGGACAGGCGAGGGTAAGGGGCAGCAGGGAGCCATGGATGAAGGAGGAGCAAGGGAGCGGGCAGTGGGGAACGACCAGCGCCATGCAACGAGCGACGCACATGCACCAGGCGGTGTCAAGAACCGCACCAAAATAGCCGACGTCTTGGCTTGTGTAGTTTCAGCCTCACGGTCGCATTGATTTCTTTGCTTCCCCGAGGCACAAGATGAGGATGAACTACTGGATGTTATGTTGACATTTAGAGAAGTTTTACTGTAGTTCTATTTTTTGTGTGCTGGTGGTCAGTCCATTTATGATTCGGTTTCACTGTGAAATCCGGTATTTACGGTAGGATACCCCGAGGATGTACTCATCCCTCCTTCACTACATTGGGCATCAAGTTTGCCACTGGTATCATCAACAGGTGGTGCCCAGGGGTCTGGTGAGGTGCCTCGCGTCCCGCAGCTCCGTGCCTATACTCTCTGGCAACGTACCCTCAGTCCACGCCACCTCCAATGCCTACACCTTGGCCACACGTCCCCCCTACCACACCACCCACACACCTACGCTCCCTAGCCACTTGTCCTACCGCCACGCCAGTCAAGCCCTGAAGAATGAGTAAATGTTATTCGACCCACAACCAGAGGCCAGGCCGCGCCCTCCGTACATGTCCTCCTCTCCTAAGGTGTCTTCGGTGCCTCTAGCGTCCCCACGCCTCCTCATCCTCTTGATGCTGGGCTTTCCCTCCGCGCCCCCTGCAGCACACACCTTTTCTCTTCCCACGCCAACCCATGTACTGAGACCTGCTTCTCGGCCGCGGGCTCCCGTGAAGTGATTAATTCATCCCCTGTTGTATGTAGCCTCTCTCCGCACCACTCCAGTACTCCACGCCCATATCACTCCATGCACCCAAACGCCACGCCCTCAACCACCCTGTTCCTCTGCCACTGCAAGCCCTTCCTTCTCCCATGCCACCACTGCCAACTCCACGCCTTCGTTCATCATGGTCTTTCAGCTGGGCCTCTGTATAGATTAACGTGCACTTGCAGGTAGCGTTCTGCAAGAAGCTGTCGTTGTTCGAGGAAGTAGAGGGTTCCGGGGGTCATTTCTTACGTAACTGAGCTCATTTTGTAACTGTTGGTTGCTTCAGTAATATTTCTGCCCCAGTTTGCTCGCATGCGTTCTGACTGCCGAACGCCCAGTGGTGGTGCTTTTCTCCAAGCGCGCAAGGCTACAGGCCCGTGGAGGAAGGTAGTGGAAACGGTCGAAGGTTGTTAGCCTTTAAAGGGTCGTGCTTTCCTGGGTCGTCGTCAACTGGCTGCGGTCCTCCGCCGATGGACCAGAGGGTCGGAATCTACTTGCCTCGACCACAAGGGTTGGGCTTCGATCATCATTGGCAGATCTTCCTCTTGAGGGACCTGGTGACCTCCCCTCAAGTACGTCCCCTTCAGACGGCGGGCGTTTCATATGGTGTATCTGTCGTGTTGTTGATATTTTTTTTTTGGGTCTGCGATGTTGAGCGTGATTTTACACCGTGAGTAATTTTCGGAAGGGCCTTTGGTGGCTGACTGTCGTGATGGTTGTGTAACAGTAAAAGAATTGTGAGAAGTGAAGGGTTGTGTGTGTGTGTGTGTGTGTGTGTGTGTGTCTGTGAGAGAAAGAGAGAGAGAGAGAGAGAGAGAGAGAGAGAGAGAGAGAGAGAGAGAGAGAGAGAGAGAGAGAGAGAGAGAGAGAGAGAGAGAGAGAGAATCCTTGTATAAAATTTGTTTTTACCTCCGACGTGAGAAAAGGGGAGGGAAAAAAAAAGGGAGTTGTTCAAGTTTGCGACACGGCTCTGGTTAATGCAGAAGACGGCCATTTGTGACGAAAGAATGGAAGGGAAAGATATTTTCCGCTTGGGAAAATATGTGGATAGCGAGCGTCACATTCCTCACGCGCAGGAAATTACTGGAATTGAATCTGGCCGACTCCGCTGCCGGTATTGTCTTCCTTGAGTATTACGTGGGACGTGGGGTAGGTCAGGGTGGAAGCCAGAGATATTTTAGTGGCAGGTGATGGGCGGAACAACAGTGGTGATGGTGTACGTACGGTATGTATGAGGCTGGGGGGGTTGGCTCTGTGGCGGTAGGTTTTGTGGGTGTCATCGCAAGTGACTGGGGTGACTGCCACTGGGGAGGTTAGTGGTGCTTGTCTCTGTGGATGGGTGATTTTAGGGGTTGTGTGACTGGGGTTAGTGCCACTGGGGAAGCTATCGGTTGCAGGTATAAGATTACTGCTGCCTGACGGTGAAAGTACCTGGTGGATAACAAGGTGATTGGGTAATTAATCCACTGGCCTTCCTGCCCGTCGTGACCCACCCATCCCCACACCCCCAACCCGCCTCAGGCTTGGGTGGGGAGGAGGGTGTTACGTCACAGGGGCCGCCGACCCTCTACCCAGGCCCAGGGAGGAGAGGGGCGCGCCAACCACCAGCTGTAACATCTGGCCTCTACGTTCTACTATTTTTCCTTCTTCCTCTTCTTCTCCTTCTTCTTCTCTTGGTTTCTGTCGTCTTTTTCTCATCCTGCTCCTTGCCTCCTCCTTCTTTCTTCCCTCCTTTTCCCCCCTCCATCTGTCTTTGATCTCCTCCTCCTCCTCTGTGTGTGTGTGTGTGTGTGTGTGTGTGTGTGTGTGTGTGTGTGTGTGTGTGTGTGTTTGGGGCAGGTAGCGGGCCATCTGCCGGACGCCGCCGCCACCCAGTGTTGCAAGCCAACGCCGCCCCACGTTCACCTACTTAAAGCTGCAGTGCCACGCTGACCTATCTCACTGCTGTGGTGCAGTGCCACGTTGACCCATCTCACTTGTGGTAAAGTGCCACGCTTACGTATCTGTTGTGGTACAATGACACGTTGACCTATTTCACTGTTGTGGTGCAGTGCCACGTTGACCTATTTCATTGCTGTGGTGCAATGCCACGCTGACCTATTTCACTGTTGTGGTGCAGTGCCAGGCCGACCTATTTCACTTGTGGTGCAGTGTCACGCTGACCTATTTCACTGTTGTGGCGCAGTGCCACGCTGACCTATGTATTGTGGTGCATTGCTACGCTGACATATAGTCCCGTCCGTGGAGCTGCTCTCACCCGCCGCTTCTCTCGTCCATCAGACCGTGGCACCGCTCTCCCGCTGCTACTCTCCCGTCCGCCCGTCTGTGGCCCTCCTGTCTGCTTAGCACCAAACATCTCTCGCCTTTCGCCTTCACGTGATCCATCGCTTCCATCCTTCGATCCTGCACGTTTGATTCCACACGTCTCCTTCGTAAACCATTCCGTCTCGATCTTCACTTATCACCTACCATCATTTTACGTTCCTCTCTACGTTGCGTGCTTCCACACCTACCACCACAACAGCATCATCTACTCCTCTGACATTACCCTGTAGCATCCTGATAGGCACAGTAGCCGCAGGAATAGCTACATTGTATCAGGCAGTGTGTCCCCAGATCACAACTCCTCATACTTGCTTAATACTTGGACTTCTCGGGGGTCCTTCTACCCCGACAGCCCGGGTTGGTCCCAGGCTCCTTAGACGTTGCCGTAGCGTTGGGCTGCCACGGATCACCGACCAGCCCTTCTCGACCGATAGCATTGCATAATTCGGGTCAGAGGTCAGGCGTGAAAGTGGCGCGCCGCCTCCATTCCCCCCCGCCGGAAGTGACCCTCCTTTTTTTATCGTATGGGAAAAAAAAATATTTTGTGTGTGTGTGTGTGTGTGTGTGTGTGTGTGTGTGTGTGTGTGTGTGTGTGTGTGTGTGATATTTTATATCTGAGTAGTGAATAGTTCTAAGAATATTGCCACTACGTCCTACTGCATAAATCTGTTAAGTTTTTGAGTGCAGGAAACCTTGTCACTGCATCTTTGTTCGTAAATACCTGCACGTTTAAGCACATGAAGCGTCCTTATCGTACCTGTGTACATAAATCGTGTGTACGTTCAGCACACGTGTAGGAGGTGTGGCTCACCATCTCGGGCTGAGGCTGCGTGTGTCCGTGTTGGGTGTCCTCAGGCCACCATCAAAGGCTTGTGAGAGCCACTTTAATGGAAGTTTTTGCTCGAGTTGTAACTTGTATCCGTGAGGGGATGGGTTTGGTAGGTGAGGTATGAGCGGTGATGTGGAGGACCGCAGGGGGAGGGAGTAAGGAATGGGGTGGTAGTTGAGGCCGGGAGATAAATGGGGAGGAGGAGCGCGGCGAATCTGGCTCCCTCTCAAGCTTATAGATGGTAGCCATGTGTCTGTCCTAATACGCTCTCGCTAACAGGTGTTCCTGTGTACGTCGACACACACACACACACACACACACACACACACACACACACACACACACACACACACACACGCTATCTCGCCCGTCCTTACAATAAAAGATCGGACCCGGCCACACACACCCGTACGTGGGGAGAATACAATAGGATATTGGAGGTGGCAAGCAGTACTGGGATATTGCTGGTGGGGTGAGGAGGACCTGCCCAGGGGTGGCTGGTGGAGTGGACGATATTGGTGACGAGACGAGAGTTGTATTTTCGACGTCTACACGACAACGGGACGACCTGGCATTAAACCAAGGCTGCGGAGGTTCATGGTATAGGCCGGGTCATCATCCGCAAGGGTCGCACAGGTCGTACTCGAGGGTTGTAGTGTCATGTCCTCGCGTTCGAGGGTCATCCCCCCCCCCCTGCCGAAGTGTCGTACCGTCGTGCCTAAGATTCGTTTCTTCGTGCTCAAGGGATTACGTAACGCAAGCATGACTTGATATTCGGCAAATAGTGTGTCGTCTTTTGTGCTGACTCGTATTTTAGCGTTTCATATATTTACGTGTTACATTCTATAGCATGGATATGATAGGTAGTTATTATTTGTAACTTTATGTTTGAACAAGTGCGTTTTAGTGTTTCTTTCTTTCTTGATTATCGTTATGTTAGCAAGGTAGCGCCAGGAACATACGAAGAAAGGCCGGATTCGCCCACGCGTATTCTCTATCTGTTATGTGCAATCCAAGGTCCCGCAGACCTTTCCATGGTTTGCCCCGGCTGCTGCATAAGTTCAGCGTTACTGCTTATATATATATATATATATATATATATATATATATATATATATATATATATATATATATATATATATATATATATATATATATCCTCCATAAGTCAGATGTAAAACGTCAGTTTACGTTGCTGCTCTTTGAGGGCGAATAATTTCACACGGTTTGGCAAACATGGCGGGGTTGTGTGACTCATAGCCCATAAAAACCGAATCGTGACGGAATGCAATTAAGGTGAGGGTATGTCAGGTAGCTTTAGTTTTTTTTTTTTTAATGTTTTCGCCCTGATTCCTGTGGAACTGTCAGATTTGGCTGACCTGAGCTGTCTCAGGGTGGGCACCGGTCGCCCCTTTTTCTTCACTTACACGCCTGTTGAGGTTAGTTTGTAAGGTGGGAGGTGTCGGCGGAGCGCAGATGCCCAACACCAGAGCATAAGTGGCTGCTGGAAGGACTGGAGGTGTGGAGCCATTGTTCCTGTATCTCTGGCGAGAACTAAGTGTGGTTGGTCGTGTTGTGGGAGACGAGGGAGTTCTGGGAGGGGGGAGTGACAAGAGGAGAGGGAAATAGAGAACACGTGGGACTGAGGACCTGAAGGAGGGAGAGGTTGACGAGGACTGGAAGATGGAGAGCTGTCGAAGGAACAGAAAGGTAGAGTTGACGTGGATAGAGACGCACATCGCGAGTTTTAAAACTCTCCGTTCAGTGAGGTTCTGCGTCACTTTCGCGTCTGGTTTACAAGGGAACTAACAAGGGAAGCTAACATTAACGACAAATATCGTGTCAGTTTGTGGTAACAGAGGTTTGCGTGTTCAAAGTTGATGTGGGTGAAAGTATCGAGGGGTGTAGGGAGTGATGGAGGCCAAAGGTGGGGGAGTGGAATACTCAGATCATACAGCGGCCCGGATGCCTTAGTGTTGTCGGCAGCCCTCAACCCCTGGCACAGGGAGGGGCGGTGGGATAGCCGCGGAGGCGGTGTACAAGGATGGGCTGGGGTGGCGGTGATGGAGCCATGGAAGGGGGAGAGTTGTTGTTACCATCAGGGGTAAGGTCATTATGTAGTTAAGTTATAGCACTTGTAACAGCCTTGGGTGGCTGACGGCCCCACGGGGGTCCAGCCTTACCATTAGCCAGGTATGCAAATTTCCAGCAGCCTTTGATGTTGAGCCATTAAACCATTAAGGGTACTAATGAAACCAAACGTTTATGTGATTACAAAAGTATATGCAAATTTCCCCCGGGCATTATTAGATGTATACGTGAGCAGTATTGGTAATGATTATGTTTAAAAGGAGAAGATTTAATTGGCGAAACTTATGAAGGGTTTGGTTCAACTTATATATATATATATATATATATATATATATATATATATATATATATATATATATATATATATATATATATATATATATGTATATATATATATATATATATATATATATATATATATATATATATATATATATATATATATATATATATATATATATATATATATATTATCCCTGGGGATAGGGGATTAAGAATACTTCCCACGTATTCCCTGCGTGTCGTAGAAGGCGACTAAAAGGGGAGGGAGCGGGGGGCTGGAAATCCTCCCCTCTCGGTTTTTTTTTAATTTTCCAAAAGAAGGAACAGAGAATTGGGCCAGGTGAGGGTATTCCCTCAAAGACCCAGTCCTCTGTTCTTAACGCTACCTCGCTAATGCGGGAAACGGCGAATAGTTTGAAAGAAAGAAAAGATATATATATATATATATATATATATATATATATATATATATATATATATATATATATATATATATATATATATATATATAATGTTTCTGAGATTATTTCGACTGCGTCATTGCGTAGTACGCATCACAATGATAATGTTTGGACGCGTTGTGTTAGCTCACGAGTTGTGTTGCACATGGTGAGGCTCAGGGGGGAGGCTGAGTGTTGCTGGTGTGTGTTGGTAATGTTTGTGGTGAGGGAGGGTTGCGTGGGCTGCCATGGGATGAGGGTGGGGTGAACTGTAGTCTCCCCTGGTGACGTGACTTGAGGAGTTAGTGAGGTGGTTGACCCACTGGAGCACCATGGTACTACCCCATGAGCTCGCCGGAACGACCCGTGGGTATGATAGCCTGGCATTTGACCTGACCCACAACGGTAAGGTCAAAGAATCCTCGCTCGGCTTAACGAAATCCGTGCTCGATGTACATTGCAATATTTCTTATTCTTTACATTCCCCAGTGTTGAAGGCATTCATTTACTCGGCATATATCAAATATGATAATTTAAGATAACTTCAGCCTGAAGATATGACGGTGATGTGTGGGTAAGCTGATGATAATGTTGTGGTAAACAAGTTAGGAGGGGATGTGACTAGTAAATGACAGTTGTCATGTGAGGTGGCATGACAGTTGGCAGGGATTAGGGGTGTGTGTTGTTCAGGCAAAGATGAGATTATTGTGCCCACGTTGTTATAACAACCAGCTCCATCACCCGTGTGTGCGTGTGTGTGTGTGTGTGTGTGTGTGTGTGTGTGTGTGTGTGTGTGTGTGTGGGCCGCACTGTCGTGCTTAAGGATCGTATTATCGTGCACAAGGATCGTATTATTGTGCTCAAGGATCGTATTATCGTGCACAAGGATCGTACTGTCGTGCTCAAGGGCCGTTCTCTCGTGTCAAAGGGCTGTATCGTGGTACTCAAAGACCGTTGCTCAAGGATTGTGCCGACGCGTCGTGCTCAAGGGCCGTAACACCTGGTTCAAGGGGCTAATAATCTCTTGGGTTACCCTCACGTCGCTTATCTCTTATCTTTCAAGCGTCCTCTCCAGTCGGCACAACGGAACCTCGTGGAATCTTGGTGGTATCTTGATCTTATCTGTGGTGGCAGCCGCAGACAGTGGGATTGCTTCATAACCTGACACCTCTCGCTCCTTATCTCCCCCCGGGCTCCTGGTCTAGGGTTGGGTGGTTGGAGAGCTCCCAGACGACATACCCTGTCCAGCGACCCCCGCCCCCTTGCTGGCGAAGTCCTTTGCTGGCGATCCCCCTCGCTGGCGAACCCCTCTTGCTGGCGACGTCCCTTGATGGCGACCCGAAGTTTCGACGAAAAGGAGGAGGTCTTCAGAATAAGGGCATTATAACATTTCCTTACCCATACGACTGGCACTCTTGTTGACATTGTAATACAGGGGTGAGGGTACCGAACTGAGGCCTTTTATATTCTAAGTAGTATGTGATGATACGTCAGTAACCAGTGATTATATTGGTTTAATGCTTATGTCGTATGTAACTTGATAATTTGTTCAAGTAATGACAGGTTAGGTAATTGATTTTCTCGTTACAGGTGAGGTATCGCTCGACTTACTGTCCGCTGGACGCCTGAGGAATGGGGTGGTGGAGCTTGCTGGAGGTAAGAGAGAGAGAGAGAGAGAGAGAGAGAGAGAGAGAGAGAGAGAGAGAGAGAGAGAGAGAGAGAGAGAGAGAGAGAGAATTTTCATCAGTGCGAATTACACATTTGTATGTGTAAGGTGGTATGTATTTGTGTAGAAAAAAAAAGGTATAAACGTTTTAGAAGTGTTTCATAAAATCAAAGTGTTAGGTAAGGAAATCAGGTATAATCCTTTGAGCAGGATGGTACGACCCTTGAGCAGGATGGTACGACCCTTGAGCAGAATGGTACGACCCTTGAGCACGATGGTACGACCCTTGAGCCCCGAGGAACGACCCACGAGTACGATGGTGTAGGGTTAGCCAGTCCAAGGTCAGGCCCCCGTGCCGGAAGGGTCGTCGAGTTGGAATCAGTCGTCGAACCGTCGTAGTCAAGGATTGTGTCGTCGACCGACCCCAAAGGTTCAAGTAATGATCATCACACAGGGCAAGACATGACGAAGACGAATCCTTACATGTCATGAGCACCTCTCGAAACTTGCCCTCCTCAGGGAATCCCATGAGACCCATATCATTTGAGAAATCTTTATCATACTCACCAACCATGCTACTCCAGGAGTCTGATAGTACTTATCTCATCGCCCAGGGAACTTCAGAAACTTTTCCTTACGCCTTACGAGTATATATAGATGAAGCTCAGTAAAAGTCTCATGAAGTCTTGATCCCTCAGCACTTTCTCGCACGGAGGAGGCTGATCCTTGCGGCCGTAACTCAGATTTCCATACCTATCGCCACTTAGTATGCAGATTAATCTGGAAAGCCTTTTGTTTGCTCAATGCCGGGTCACGCGGACGGTTAAGGGAGACTTGTCGTCCCGTCGTTGGGTTGTGAAGACGCGTCGGCCGGAATTGGTACAGTGTTTGTTTGTGTATTTGTTCTGTTATTTGTCCTTTCGGAAGACTTCCACGGGCATCGTCGTGGTGCTTGAGGAACGAAATGCAGTCCAGAGTTACTGCTTGAGGTTCGTAGTGAGACGTTTTATGTTCGCCCAGAGATGTGATTTCACTCACGTCCGGGTTATTATCTCCGTCTCATGGTGTATGTTTATATTCATTCCCTTACTTTTACGGATTCAAGAGGACCTATTAGTGCAGCTCCCTCCGGCCCCTGCTCTTGCATATTTCCGGCGAGCGCCCCTCGCTGGGAGACGGGTGGGGTCCTTCACGGCTGGACGCATCTTTCGTTCTTTGAGCGGATTACCCACGCTGGAGCGCCCTGGACATATTAAAAAACATCATCGTTGTCGTTCTCTCGTTTATGCTCAGACTCCTGTTGTAGACACGGCGGTAGAGTTGGACTTAATGATGGTCTGCCTGCGGTAGCTGTGGCCAGAGCGCGTAACGTTCCACTGATATATTAGATATTGTGTAACGGTCGAGTGCGGACAAGAGAGCAGCCGCTGCTTGTTAAAGGAATGTTGCTGACATTTAGGGCGCCGCTCGACTTTGGTTCCAGGGCTTGATGCCGCCACCTCCCACTCCCCACCCTCTCCCCATCCTTCCCCCGCCCATGGTGTAGTCTTGGGAGAAGAAGGGGGGGAGAGGAAGAGGCGTCTCCCAACTGTTCACTAAGGTAATATCAGGTTCATTATGGCGTGTTTGGGACATTGTGGATATCCAGCTCTTCAGGCGGTCCATTATCACTGAGGAAGGTACCTGCTCCCAGAAAGGAGGGGAGAGTCTAGTCCATTACTTATGTTTCTAGCTGCAGAGACGAGTCCAGTGCTTTCCAGAGGGTCTCCGTGTCTTAAAAGACCTCCAGTTTAGTTGGGAAATCTCTGGCTCTCCAGGATGACTCCTGGATCTTCAAACTGTCTTTGGCCACTCGGGGGTTTCCGGAGGCTATTCAGTGGACCTTCGGCTTCCCAGGCGCTCTCTACAATCTCATGGGGATCCTTGGCTCTTAAAGGGAAGTTAACGGCCCATAAGGCTGTTCCTGAACCTTTTATGGGGAATCCTTGATTTTTCATACAGCCTCTGGATCTTTAGCGGGTATCACGTTCTCGAGAATTTTATTTTAGCTTTCCAGTCAGAGATTTTTCTCCTGGCCTTGTAGGAAGCTTCTGGTTAAGGAGGTGGGGAGAGTCAGGCTCTTACTGTTGTTTCCAGGTCTTCCAGGGTGTCTGTCCCTTCTGGATGACGTACCAGCTTCTGCCCTTGACTGTGTCTTGTCTTTCCCTCATTAGGTCTTTGGCACCACTGGAAGAGCCGAGTCCTTAGGGAGTGTAACCAACTGTGGGCTTTATGGGGAGGCATCGGCCCTTTTAGAAGGGTCTCCGTCTACAAGGGGAGGTGGTGTGAGGAGGGGGAGTATTTTGTTGTTCAGGCCCTGGGGGAAGGTCGGGTCGGTTACCTTCCGGCTGGTTATGTGTATCGTCGAAAACTCGCTCAGCCGGAGGGAAAGAGTTCCACCGTTTGCCGCACCTGGGTTTTATGCTTAATGAGTGGGAAATGGAGAAGGGTCCTCGGGGAGGTATATCCAAGTATTGGTTTCTCCTCAGCAGGGCATTCTTGCCGGTGCTGGAGATGCTGCTGGGGAGGTAAATGGCACCTCGCCAACGGCTCGCGATGGAGGAACTTGTTTCCAGAGAGGTAGTTCAGACATCTGATAAGTGTCTGAATACATTTTATTCTGATAAGTGTCTCAGTACATTTCATCATGAACTGGGAAGAATACACGGAACTCTGTATTGTCGTGTCTGTGTATTGTGTATTTTGGGCTGTGTCCTGGCGTGTGTTTCAAGGGATGTGACGTATTTCAGTGATAGTCATGTGCTTAAAGGTATATTGCTATTTCATCTTGGATTTGCTAGTGCCATTACGACGATTTGCTAGTTCCCAAATGGATTAATTTGAGGTCTTTGGTCTCTAGGTTGTACAGCTCAGCTTATTCATTCTAGTAAGGCATGTGCGTATATGTGTACTGGCAAAATGTGTTCGCCAGACAAAATGTACAGGCAGGATGGCCATGGAAGGGTGGATCGTTGTTACGTAAGGGTTAGATTGTAAAGAATGGGCGACTGTGAGAGAACGTGGGTTAGGTGGATTCTTGTAAAGAAACAAACACATTTGTCTTGGACAGTAGCCAGAACACGTCCAACACACTTGAGTGGTTTGTGTATGTCATCTGGAGTGCTGTTGTTGGTTTGTTTGACAGGAATGTGGTAGATAGTGTATCTTTGTTTTAGTGTATGGCCAATATATTTTAGGATTTGTAATTGTTGACACTTAGAAACACATTGGTTAGTGTCTATGTCACCGCTGATGGGTATTGCAGGTATTTCAGCATTTATTTGTTACTGCTTGTAACTGTAACAAACGCGTAATGAGTTAACTGTAGGTTATTGAAGTAGCAATTTCATTGGCTCTTGAAGCAAACACACACATTGTTTTCTGTTACGTTTGACGATTTTGACAAAGGCATTAAACAGTCTGTTTCGATTGCTGAATCTAACATAGACATAAGCTGATGTTTTTACCCGTACGTAACAAGCACACTTGTTGTCATGTTTGCTTGTCTTGATGACTCAGAAAAACATTTAACATTTTCTTTCTTGTGATTGATGACTTTACAGAAATATATGCCTTTTTGATCTTCGTACCAAGTGATGACTAACAAAGAATATTTTTGTAACAGTTTATAACTTACAAAAACATATGCCAGCTTTATAACTGATGATAAACTAAACAGAAAGTTAGCTGTTTCGTAACCATTGATGATTAACAAAATTATACAGGATTTTCTTTGTTAACGTAGTTATAACACTTATTATGGTAATCGTAGTTACCATTTAGCCATCACAGTGGTCGACCTCCGTGTTGAAGCAGTGATTATAGACCCCCTTACAACACGCATGTTCACTGTGTTATCATCATGGTTCTCTTGCGAGGGGGCCGGATCCAACAGACGTCTGTCTGTACTTCGTCTTTGTGTCTGTTGGTTTGGACGGGCGATGGTTCCAGACCCTGGCTCGCTGGGTAACGCTCTGGCCTGGCCTGCGGGAGGGACTCTGCCTGGCTATAGAGAAGTCTGAGATGCAGCTTGTGTGAGAGGACAACAGGTTATCGTTTAAGTCTGTTGTATTCGAATATGCCTTTTGTTTCTTCGGTATGTGTTTTACTCTATGATTTTCATCACAAGAGATGGAAGATAGAATTTTCAACCTTTATATATATATATATATATATATATATATATATATATATATATATATATATATATATATATATATATATATATATATATATATGAATTTTTTTCGTGATTATTTACGTTTTAAGATTTTGCAGGTACAAGTAAAAACATTTTTCTCCTGCCTGTTCGCAGACCCATCGGTGAAGGTTGAATATATTTTTTCTTGCCGAGTATTTTATTCCACGAGGTTGTAATCCGTGATGTTGAAATTGTCCTCCTGGGTATATCAAGGTTTTATTTATTTTTTTTTCATATTCATATGAAGGTTGTTGCTTGATCCTCTAACGGGATTGGGTTATGATGGTGATTGTTAGAATGTGTTTAACTAATTAACCTCTTGTCTGATGACCCATTGATGGTACGAGCCTTTCCTCAGCGCTACGTATACGACCTTCGGACACACACACACACACACACACACACACACACACACACAGTGGGGCGACGGACCGACGCGTCGTGCTTGAGAGTCTGGTCTTAGTTTTTCTTCCTGTGACGCAGGGACGGAGCTACGCAGTTACCTCGGTGAGATATAGACATTTAGCCGTCTGGGGCTCGACGCTTCTGGGAAGATGGCGTGATTGCTGTGTCGATATTCAGGTCTGGCCAGATGTTGGGTTGGAATGACCTGACGTCGTGGTTTTTTTGGGGGGGATCAGCCAGTCAGTAAGTTGGGCTCGAGTGGTATCATTCTTCAGGTCAGTCCATGTACCCTGTAGTGTTGCAGATCACGCTTGACCTGGCATAACTTACGAAAGTCAGTGCATGACTTTATTATATATTTTCAAAATTCCTTTTTTATATGCAGTTTATATAGTCTTTGTCTATGGACGTCAATGACGCCGCGTTTTGGTTCGTCTGTTAGTGGGAGAGGTAAGAATAAAGGACACAGGAAAACTGGATCTATCCAGTTCGGTTTATTGATTGCGTAGCGATGCAGGCAGGCAGGCAGGCAGGCCAGGCTGGCTTAGAGCTGGGCAGCGACGCCCTGCTGACCCAGGGTTGATAGCTGGTCCGCCCTGGAGGCCATCTTCCCTCACGCGGAACGTGTGTGGTGGTGGTGAGTGGGTGGCTGTGGTGATGAGCGGTCTTTACTGTGAGTTGATAGAAAATGGGACGATATTATCTGACGATACCATCCTACTTCGTCATAATCACCAGCAGCAGACTCTGCATTAATAGCGCGTTTCAACCCGTCGTTGAAGGTAATTAGGATGAATTACTCCCGGCGTCGCTCAGGGCTCGGATGACACGCGAAGGTAATCACACAGAAGGTTAGGTATTGGTGGCGTGGCGTGCAGTCGAGCCCTCGCTGTTATTCCACGGTGATGGTAAACTGCCAGGCGAGGGGATTCTTTAACCCACTTCCCTTATGGCTTCGTGCGAGTAGACGACGCCGGTGAGTGGATTTTCCAGGGGCGAATTACCCTTTCAACGTATCACGTCGAGATTCCTGGGATCGCATTGATCCGCCCATACCGAGAACCCTGTGTGGGTCACTAGGGTCGAGGCTGGGGTCCTTACAAGGTCAGCCTTGAGGGACAGCTTGGGTCACCGGGAGACGCCAGGATCAGGTGGCTTGTTTTGAGTCACAGATAGGTCTCAGGTGGATCACCAGGGCCACATGTTGGTCACCTGGGCCACAAATAGGTCACCGTGGCCACATATGGGTCACCAGGGCTACAGGAAGGTTACCGTGGTCACAGGAAGGTGACCATGGTCAGAAATGGGCCACCAGGGCCACAGGAAATTCACCAGAGGCCACAGTTGGGTGGTATCGACTACTATAATGACAGCCGTGTATGGCAATATACCTGTTATGTTGGATGAGTCATGACGCTGCACGCACACCCTCCTACGTGGACGTAGACGGGGAGACACTGCCACGGACGGCCAGCCACGTACGTACCTGCGCACGAGGGGGGTCGTGCCGTCGTTCGTAAGGTCCGTACGCCAGTGCTCATAAAAACCAGGTCATATCCTTGCCCTAGTATGTCGGAGGGACGTGTCGCCGCGATGCCAGCGCGACGTCGGTGGAAGAAGTCACACAGGAAGACCAGGCAGTCATGCATGCCGCCTGGCTTGAGAGAGAGAGAGAGAGAGAGAGAGAGAGAGAGAGAGAGAGAGAGAGAGAGAGAGAGAGAGAGAGAGGTGGGGGGGGGTCTTCTTCATTCCCCGTGACGTCACAGTTCCGCGTGTATTGTCTCCCATTGATGTGTACCTGGGCTGCCTTCACCCCCTTCCCCGTTCTCCCACCCACCTGTGGTAGGGGGAGAGTTGATGGGAGAGAGGCCTTGTGTACCCAGGTGGTGTGAGAGGGTGTGTATAATGCACGTGGGAGAGTCAGAAGGCGTGAATGATGAATGATACATTCTTGCCTGAAGCTCAGATAAGGAAGCAAGTTTCGCTTTATATTCCTCTCCCCCTCCCTTTTTTTTTGTATCATTTGACACACATTCCAAAGCTCGTCTGGTTTTTTTTTTTTTTTCATCCATCATGTATATGACGCACACAGCGTGTCATATACGGGTTAGCGTGGGTCTGTATCCTGGGCAGTGTGACCACAGGGGGTGTAATTTGCGTGCGGTTGGTGTGTGATGAGCGAGACCTGCTGGAAAGGGTTGGTGTTGGCCGGGCTGGTGACGGCGGAGTGAGGGAGTGAGGGAGGGGTTATGTTCACGACAGGTGGCGTGGTGTGTGGAGGAGGAGAAGCAGGTGATGACATGGGTGTTTGACAGGCCGCCGCTGAGGATCACACGGGGGGGTTCCCGGAGAGGAAGAAGGCCACCCCATGAGGGGTTAGGAGGCAAGTGCCTCATGGGTAGGGGGGGGACCTCATCCTGTGAGGAGGGGAGGGGGGGAAGGGAGGGAAGGGAGCCTCCTCCCAAGGGAAGGGGGACGTCTCCCCTTCAGGAGGGGGTCCAGAGAGAATCCCTGAATTGTTTTTGGACTCCCGGTGAGCTGTCGTCCCCAGGGGAGACGCATGAGCCGGAGGGGATCCCGGTGAGGGTATGAAGACCCCGGTGTGTGGGATTCTAGAGGGGATGCCGCCACGCCCCCGGATAATGGGCCTCATTGTACGGGGTCGAGAAGAACTTTCACATTGTCATGCAAGTCGATTGTGGGGGTTCGAACCTCACTCTTGCAGAGTTGTGTGGCCCTGAGGGCGATCACCCAGGCCCTCGGGGCAGGGCAGTGCCCTGGCTCTCAGGGCGATGCCCGGGCCCCTCAGGAAGAGGGATCCCAACTGCTTCTCACGTGTCATTATCACAGTTAACTTGGGAATGTCATGGTGACAAAAAAAATCTCATAAGGCTCGACAGAACAGAACAAGGGAAAGATGATGTGTGTCTGTTGTGGGGGACAAGTAAGACGAGCAAGGGTACAGCTCACCAGGATCTTTGATTCTCATATGATGAAGTACGTGCCATTGCGTCCAGACGTCGTAGACGTTCGTAACTTCGTTTGTGTACGAAGATCAGCGTTCGTGAGGTATCCGTAGTGAATCTTTACGAGAACAGGTCGACAGCTGCTCCTGGTTTAATTATATTTGTTTTTATTTGTCTTTCCTACATATTTTCGTTATCTCTACGCATTTTACATGCGTGTTCTTTTTCTGTATGATTTTAGATGTTTTATTTTTTCTTATATACGGCTTTCGTATTGGGTAATCCCATTCTATTTACGGATTTTTGCGTCCCTACTTATTATTGATCAACATTTGTCCACTCAGTAGCTTTCATTAGCAAACATTCTGTTTGATTCTCCCGATGTTAGATGTTTGTTTACGGCAGCCTACCGCCTGTAGGTCGAGATTAATGGGGTGGTTCTCCTAAGGCCATACACGGTGAAAGTGTACTATTAATACAGGTACTTATTAATGTGTGTGTGTGTGTGTGTGTGTGTGTGTGTGCCATTCATTCCTAAACACTTCCTGAATCATCATATGTTCGTAAGAAGATATGCATCATCAAATGATTACGTATTTTCTCTTCGTTATATTCCTTGGCTATAACGTCTTCTCGTGAATGCATCGTGGGGCAGCGGAAGTCTTTCATCTCACAACCTCACGGTTTAGGAGGAGGTCCGGAGGATATCGTAAATTGCCCGTAAAAGAAGGGTAGAAAAACGTCACAAGTGAAAGGAGAGCAGATAGTGTGTCATTACGGGAGCATTACGCCCGGCGGACGAGACAGTTAGGTGAAACACGAGAGAGGGGTCGTCAGTAGCAGCTCTAGTGTCACACACGTCTCATTATCATATCATATATACACTCAGGAACAGTTGCCAGCCCTCTTACGTGTCAGCCCCTCAGACCTGGTTCTGGCCTGCAGATGTAATTCGTAGTTATACAGTTTTGCTACTGTAATTTTTGGTTTTGTGGATCGTAATTTGACTTTGCTACTGTAATTTTGGGTTTGTGGATCGTAATTTGACTAAGTTAGTTACTTAGCCCGTCTTAACTAAAATCTGAAGAACTTGAAAATCTGAGCAAAATATTACCCAAGGCTATAGCCTAGGATTTTTCTTGATTTTTTTGAAAAAAATAGATTTTCCTGAAAATTTCAGCATAGATCCTTGTACGTGTGTTGAATGACAATCTTTGGTTATAACCTTAAGATTCGTGTAATCAGTCGAGTAATTAGCATATTAATATAATTATAATTGATATTAAATATGTGGTTAAGCGCTCAATTTTACGAAATGTAGTCTTTTCACTCGATATCCTTAATCACCATATAGAATACCACATATACCCTGAGTTTCATTAAAATCTGAAGAACTTGAAAATCTGAGCAAAATATTACCCAAGGCCTAGGATTTTTCTTGATTTTTTTGAAAAAAATAGATTTTCCTGAAAATTTCAGCATAGATCCTTGTACGTGTGTTGAATGACAATCTTTGGTTATAACCTTAAGATTCGTGTAATCAATCGAGTAATTAACATATTAATATAATTAATTATAATTAATATTAAGTATGTGGTTAAGCGCTCAATTTCACGAAATACAGTCTTTTGACTCGATATCCTTAATCACCATATAGAGTACCACATATACCCTGAGTTTCATTAAAATCTGAAGAACTTGAAAATCTGAGCAAAATATTACCCAAGGCCTAGGATTTTTCTTGATTTTTTTGAAAAAATAGATTTTCCTGAAAATTTCAGTATAGATCCTTGTACGTGTGTTGAATGACAATCTTTGGTTATAACCTTAAGATTCGTGTAATTAGTCGAGTAATTAGCATATTGATATGATTAATTATAATTAATATAAATATGTGGTTAAGCGCTCAATTTTACGAAATGCAGTCTTTTGACTCGATATCCTTAATCACCATATAGAATACCACATATACCCTGAGTTTCATTAAAATCTGAAGAACTTGAAAATCTGAGCAAAATATTACCTAAAGCCTAGGATTTTTCTTGATTTTTTTTGAAAAAATAGATTTTCCTGAAAATTTCAGTATAGATCCTTGTACGTGTGTTGAATGACAATCTTTGGTTATAACCTTAAGATTCGTGTAATTAGTCAAGTAATTAGCATATTGATATAATTAATTATAATCAATATTAAATATGTGGTTAAGCGCTCAATTTTACGAAATGCAGTCTTTTGACTCGATATCCTTAATCACCATATAGAATATCACATATACCCTGAGTTTCATTAAAATCTGAAGAACTTGAAAATCTGAGCAAAATATTACTAAAAGCCTAGGATTTTTCTTGATTTTTTTTGAAAAAATAGATTTTCCTGAAAATTTCAGCATAGATCCTTGTACGTGTGTTGAATGACAATCTTTGGTTAAAACCTTAAGATTCGTGTAATTAGTCGAGTAATTAGCATATTAATATAATTAATTATAATTAATATTAAATATGTGGTTAAGCGCTCAATTTTACGAAATGCAGTCTTTTGACTCGATATCCTTAATCACCATATAGAATACCACATATACCCTGAGTTTCATTAAAATCTGAAGAACTTGAAAATCTGAGCAAAATATTACCCAAGGCCTAGGATTTTTCTTGATTTTTTTTGAAAAAATAGATTTTCCTGAAAATTTCAGTATAGATCCTTGTACGTGTGTTGAATGACGATCTTTGGTTATAACCTTAAGATTCGTGTAATTAGTCAAGTAATTAGCATATTGATATAATTAATTATAATCAATATTAAATATGTGGTTAAGCGCTAAATTTTACGAAATGCACTCTTTTGACTCAATATCCTTAATCACCATATAGAATATTACATATACCCTGAATTTCATTAAAATCTGAAGAACTTGAAAATCTGAGCAAAATATTACTAAAAGCCTAGGATTTTTCTTGATTTTTTTTTGAAAAAATAGATTTTCCTGAAAATTTCAGCATAGATCCTTGTACGTGTGTTGAATGACACTCTTTGGTTAAAACCTTAAGATTCGTGTAATTAGTCGAGTAATTAGCATATTAATATAATCAATTATATTTAATATTAAATATGTGGTTAAGCGCTCAATTTTACGAAATGCAGTCTTTTGACTCGATATCCTTAATCACCATATAGAATACCACATATACCCTGAGTTTCATTAAAATCTGAAGAACTTGAAAATCTGAGCAAAATATTACCCTAGGATTTTTCTTGATTTTTTTGAAAAAATAGATTTTCCTGAAAATTTCAGCATAGATCCTTGTACGTGTGTTGAATGACAATCTTTGGTTATAACCTTAAGATTCGTGTAATTAGTCAAGTAATTAGCATATTGATATAATCAATTATAATTAATATTAAATATGTGATTAAGCGCTCAATTTTACGAAATGCAGTCTTTTGACTCGATATCCTTAATCACCATATAGAATACCACATATACCCTGAGTTTCATTAAAATCTGAAGAACCTGAAAATCTGAGCAAAATATTACCCAAGGCTATAGCCTAGGATTTTTCTTGATTTTTTTGAAAAAATAGATTTTCCTGAAAATTTCAGCATAGATCCTTGTACGTGTGTTGAATGACAATCTTTGGTTATAACCTTAAGATTCGTGTAATTAGTCAAGTAATTAGCATATTGATATAATTAATTATAATTAATATTAAATATGTGGTTAAGCGCTCAATTTTACGAAATGCAGTCTTTTGACTCGATATCCTTAATCACCATATAGAATACCACATATACCCTGAGTTTCATTAAAATCTGAAGAACTTGAAAATCTGAGCAAAATATTACCCAAGGCTATAGCCTAGGATTTTTCTTGATTTTTTTGAAAAAATAGATTTTCCTGAAAATTTCAGCATAGATCCTTGTACGTGTGTTGAATGACAATCTTTGGTTATAACCTTAAGATTCGTGTAATTAGTCGAGTAATTAGCATATTAATATAATTAATTATAATTAATATTAAATATGTGGTTAAGCGCTCAATTTTACGAAATGCAGTCTTTTGACTCGATATCCTTAATCACCATATAGAATACCACATATACCCTGAGTTTCATTAAAATCTGAAGAACTTGAAAATCTGAGCAAAATATTACCCAAGGCTATAGCCTAGGATTTTTCTTGATTTTTTTTGAAAAAATAGATTTTCCTGAAAATTTCAGCATAGATCCTTGTACGTGTGTTGAATGACAATCTTTGGTTATAACCTTAAGATTCGTGTAATTAGTCAAGTAATTAGCATATTGATATAATTAATTATAATCAATATTAAATATGTGGTTAAGCGCTCAATTTTACGAAATACAGTCTTTTGACTCAATATCCTTAATCACCATATAGAATATCACATATACCCTGAGTTTCATTAAAATCTGAAGAACTTGAAAATCTGAGCAAAATATTACTAAAAGCCTAGGATTTTTCTTGATTTTTTTTTGAAAAAATAGATTTTCCTGAAAATTTCAGCATAGATCCTTGTACGTGTGTTGAATAACAATCTTTGGTTAAAACCTTAAGATTCGTGTAATTAGTCGAGTAATTAGCATATTAATATAATTAATTATATTTAATATTAAATATGTGGTTAAGCGCTCAATTTTACGAAATGCAGTCTTTTGACTCGATATCCTTAATCACCATATAGAATACCACATATACCCTGAGTTTCATTAAAATCTGAAGAACTTGAAAATCTGAGCAAAATATTACCCAAGGCTATAGCCTAGGATTTTTCTTAATTTTTTTGAAAAAATAGATTTTCCTGAAAATTTCAGCATAGATCCTTGTACGTGTGTTGAATGAAAATCTTTGGTTACAACCTTGAGATTCGTGTAATTAGTCGAGTACTTAGCATATTAATATAATCAATTATAATTAATCTTAAATATGTGGTTAAGAGCTCA
Source organism: Panulirus ornatus (assembly GCF_036320965.1). Classification (NCBI taxonomy): domain Eukaryota; kingdom Metazoa; phylum Arthropoda; class Malacostraca; order Decapoda; family Palinuridae; genus Panulirus; species Panulirus ornatus. The sequence goes on from NC_092237.1 coordinate 4,865,949, forward strand.
ATTTTACGAAATGCAGTCTTTTGACTCGATATCCTTAATCACCATAGAGAATACCACATATTCCCAGAGTTTCATTAAAATCTGAAGAACTTGAAAATCTGAGCAAAATATTACCCAAGGCTATAGCCTAGGATTTTTCTTGATTTTTTTTGAAAAAATAGATTTTCCTGAAAATTTCAGTATAGATCCTTGTACGTGTGTTGAATGACAATCTTTGGTTATAACCTTAAGATTCGTGTAATTAGTCAAGTAATTAGCATATTGATATAATTAATTATAATCAATATTAAATATGTGGTTAAGCGCTCAATTTTACGAAATGCAGTCTTTTGACTCGATATCCTTAATCACCATATAGAATACCACATATACCCTGAGTTTCATTAAAATCTGAAGAACTTGAAAATCTGAGCAAAATATTACCCAAGGCTATAGCCTAGGATTTTTCTTGATTTTTTTTGAAAAAATAGATTTTCCTGAAAATTTCAGCATAGATCCTTGTACGTGTGTTGAATGACAATCTTTGGTTAAAACCTTAAGATTCGTGTAATTAGTCGAGTAATTAGCATATTAATATAATAATTATAATTAATATTAAATATGTGGTTAAGCGCTCAATTTTACGAAATGCAGTCTTTTGACTCGATATCCTTAATCACCATATAGAATACCACATATACCCTGAGTTTCATTAAAATCTGAAGAACTTGAAAATCTGAGCAAAATATTACTAAAAGCCTAGGATTTTTCTTGATCTTTTTTTGAAAAAATAGATTTTCCTGAAAATTTCAGCATAGATCCTTGTACGTGTGTTGAATGACAATCTTTGGTTATAACCTTAAGATTCGTGTAATTAGTCGAGTAATTAGCATATTAATATAATCAATTATAATTAATATTAAATATGTGGTTAAGCGCTCAATTTTACGAAATGCAGTCTTTTGACTCGATATCCTTAATCACCATATAGAATACCACATATACCCTGAGTTTCATTAAAATCTGAAGAACTTGAAAATCTGAGCAAAATATTACCCTAGGATTTTTCTTGATTTTTTTGAAAAAATAGATTTTCCTGAAAATTTCAGCATAGATCCTTGTACGTGTGTTGAATGACAATCTTTGGTTATAACCTTAAGATTCGTGTAATTAGTCGAGTAATTAGCATATTGATATAATCAATTATAATTAATATTAAATATGTGGTTAAGCGCTCAATTTTACGAAATGCAGTCTTTTGACTCGATATCCTTAATCACCATATAGAATACCACATATACCTGAGTTTCATTAAAATCTGAAGAACTTGAAAATCTGAGCAAAATATTACCCAAGGCTATAGCCTAGGATTTTTCTTGATTTTTTTGAAAAAATAGATTTTCCTGAAAATTTCAGCATAGATCCTTGTACGTGTGTTGAATGACAATCTTTGGTTATAACCTTAAGATTCGTGTAATTAGTCGAGTAATTAGCATATTGATATAATTAATTATAATTAATATTAAATATGTGGTTAAGCGCTCAATTTTACGAAATGCAGTCTTTTGACTCGATATCCTTAATCACCATATAGAATACCACATATACCCTGAGTTTCATTAAAATCTGAAGAACTTGAAAATCTGAGCAAAATATTACCCAAGGCTATAGCCTAGGATTTTTCTTGATTTTTTTGAAAAAATAGATTTTCCTGAAAATTTCAGTATAGATCCTTGTACGTGTGTTGAATGACAATCTTTGGTTATAACCTTAAGATTCGTGTAATTAGTCAAGTAATTAGCATATTGATATAATTAATTATAATTAATATTAAATATGTGGTTAAGCGCTCAATTTTACGAAATGCAGTCTTTTGACTCGATATCCTTAATCACCATATAGAATACCACATATACCCTGAGTTTCATTAAAATCTGAAGAACTTGAAAATCTGAGCAAAATATTACCCAAGGCTATAGCCTAGGATTTTTCTTGATTTTTTTTGAAAAAATAGATTTTCCTGAAAATTTCAGCATAGATCCTTGTACGTGTGTTGAATGACAATCTTTGGTTATAACCTTAAGATTCGTGTAATTAGTCGAGTAATTAGCATATTAATATAATTAATTATAATTAATATTAAATATGTGGTTAAGCGCTCAATTTTACGAAATGCAGTCTTTTGACTCGATATCCTTAATCACCATATAGAATACCACATATACCCTGAGTTTCATTAAAATCTGAAGAACTTGAAAATCTGAGCAAAATATTACCCAAGGCTATAGCCTAGGATTTTTCTTGATTTTTTTGAAAAAATAGATTTTCCTGAAAATTTCAGCATAGATCCTTGTACGTGTGTTGAATGACAATCTTTGGTTATAACCTTAAGATTCGTGTAATTAGTCGAGTAATTAGCATATTGAATATAATTAATTATAATTAATATTAAATATGTGGTTAAGCGCTCAATTTTACGAAATGCAGTCTTTTGACTCGATATCCTTAATCACCATATAGAATACCACATATACCCTGAGTTTCATTAAAATCTGAAGAACTTGAAAATCTGAGCAAAATATTACCCAAGGCTATAGCCTAGGATTTTTCTTGATTTTTTTTGAAAAAATAGATTTTCCTGAAAATTTCAGCATAGATCCTTGTACGTGTGTTGAATGACAATCTTTGGTTAAAACCTTAAGATTCGTGTAATTAGTCGAGTAATTAGCATATTAATATAATTAATTATAATTAATATTAAATATGTGGTTAAGCGCTCAATTTTACGAAATGCAGTCTTTTGACTCGATATCCTTAATCACCATATAGAATACCACATATACCCTGAGTTTCATTAAAATCTGAAGAACTTGAAAATCTGAGCAAAATATTACCCAAGGCTATAGCCTAGGATTTTTCTTGATTTTTTTGAAAAAATAGATTTTCCTGAAAATTTCAGCATAGATCCTTGTACGTGTGTTGAATGACAATCTTTGGTTATAACCTTAAGATTCGTGTAATTAGTCGAGTAATTAGCATATTAATATAATTAATTATAATTAATATTAAATATGTGGTTAAGCGCTCAATTTTACGAAATGCAGTCTTTTGACTCGATATCCTTAATCACCATATAGAATACCACATATACCCTGAGTTTCATTAAAATCTGAAGAACTTGAAAATCTGAGCAAAATATTACCCAAGGCTATAGCCTAGGATTTTTCTTGATTTTTTTGAAAAAATAGATTTTCCTGAAAATTTCAGCATAGATCCTTGTACGTGTGTTGAATGACAATCTTTGGTTATAACCTTAAGATTCGTGTAATTAGTCGAGTAATTAGCATATTGATATAATTAATTATAATCAATATTAAATATGTGGTTAAGCGCTCAATTTTACGAAATGCAGTCTTTTGACTCGATATCCTTAATCACCATATTAGAACTATCACATATACCCTGAATTTCATTAAAATCTGAAGAACTTGAAATTCTGAGCAAAATATTACTAAAAGCCTAGGATTTTTCTTGATTTTTTTTTTTGAAAAAATTAGATTTTCCTGAAATATTTCGCATAGCTCTTTGTTACGTTTGTGTGAATGATATCTTTGGTAAAACCTTAAGATTTCGTGTTAATTAGTCGAGTATTTAGTATATTATTATAATTAAATTATATATAAATATTAAATATGTGGTTAAGCGCTCATTTTACGAACAGCAGTTCTTTTTGATCATATCCTTATCACCATATAGAATACCACATATACCCTGAGT